>NC_068358.1:26229831-26315128 GCF_020536995.1 Dreissena polymorpha | reverse complement strand
TAATGCCCGTTAATTAAATATCATCTATAATCAACGGCAGGAAATGACGTCAATATTTCGACGAAATGACGTCATAAATCCTGCGAAATTATCCAGTCAAAGTAATTTTGTTAAAACAAAAAGGTTTACAAAATTAAAAGTGGGATAATAGAATATAGATAAGTGTAGATTATAGATCAGGTTTATCATGCCGGCACGAAAACGAAAAAACACTCGCCAAGGCTCGTGCTTTTTGTTGTCTAAGCCTCGCATGATAAACCTGATCTATAAACACTTACCTATTATTCTCTATATTTTTTTGCGCCTAAAATATATCCCCATTTATCTAGGAGTAAACTCCGAAAATTTACTTTGCAAAATAAAGACATATGGATACGATGCATTAATAGAAGACACATTACAAAAAACACATAAATACATACATACATTTTAACGATAAAAAAAGATTCGTTTGACCTTAATACTATCAATCTACAGTGTAAACACACAGTGTTTGTATGTATTAAATATTATTGTGGGTTATTTAAGTCATTCAATCGCAGATAAATTCAACGTATATAAATTAAAACTACAACTTATACCGAAATGCACGTTCATCGATTTTTGGCAGTATATAAGGAACACTATTACTTTAGTTTTGTACGCACATTGCACGATTATATATAAAATTGCAACGTATGTTCGCGTAACTGCGAAAATTAAAAAGTTGTCACACGACCTCTGAACGCTGAAACAGCCTTACCCGGTCATCAGATAAAATGCGCAGCGTTTTAGATAAGCTGCGTATCAGCGTAATATACGCATTACAAATATCAAGATACTCTTTTTATCATTTCCGTGCGTACATTTAAGCAAGCCAATCTGGACTTACACAAATGATGTAAATTGTTTGCGTACAACGTAAACAAAAAATATAAACAGCTGATTGTCTTTCGCCAAAATATGAGACTGGCTATCGTAAAAATTAGAGCTAATTTGTGCGCTGGATTGTACAAATAGCCAGTGGTATGTATACTCTGTATCATCTAGACACATGGTAATTTAGTATAGATTTTTTTAACAGACAGTCAAGCGCTTATGTGTTTATTAACATGAAAAGGGTGGCATGGTTCTTCGAAGCCAAAACAAATTACTTCTCAAAGTAAAATTGATAGTTTTTATACGGCAAAAGTTGTATCGAGTAAAAAACAGTGAACTGCTTATACTGAATGATTTGATTTCCTCTGTTTTAAAATAAAAAGGACACACTTAAACGCTAATAAAACAACTGTTGAAAGTTGGCAAACAAGTTTTCCGTGGCTCACAGGCCTATAAACAAAGGACAGTTAAAAAGAGTGCCTAAAAGGCCCAAAGTCCCTCACCTGAGATAACAAGATAATATTGGGACAAATCTTCTGACAAAGTTTCATAAATATCGGAAAATAAATGTGGCCTCTAGTGTAAACAAGGTTTTACAACAGCCATATAAGGAAAAATGTCCCGCCCCCCTGGCAGCCATGTTTTTAAAACCATTCGGCATCATTGTTTTACTCTTCCAAGATATTATCGGGATGAATCGTCTGACCAAGTTTCATGAAGACCGGACAGTAGATGTGGCCTCTAGAGTGTTAACAAGATTTTAATTAAGCCATATAAGGAAAAATACCCCGCCCCTTGGAAGCCATATTTTTCAAGCAAACATAATTATTTTCTAACTCATCCAAGATATTATTGAGAGCAAGAGTGTTAACAAGGTTTTACTAAAGCCATATAATGAAAAGACCCCCGCCCCCTGGCGGCCATGTTTTTCAACCAAAGGTCATCATTTCTAAACTCGTCCAAGGTATTATTGGTATGAATCTTCATACCAAGTTTCATGAAGATCGGACTATAAATGTGGCCTCTAGAGTGTTAACAAGATTTTACTATAGCCATATTTAGCCATATTAAAAAAATGCCCCGCCCTTGGCAGCCATGTTTTTCAAGCAAAGGCTACCATTTTCAAACTTATCCAAGATATCATGAGCACAAATTTTCTGACCAAGTTTCATGAAGATCGGAAAATAAATGTGACCTCTAGAATGTTAAAGTTTTTACTATATCCATATAATTAAAAATGCCCCGCCCCCAAGGTGGCCATGTTTTACAACCAACCGACATCAGTTTTGAACTCGTCCAAGATATTATTGTGATAGAGTCTTCTGACTAAGTTTCATGAATATGGACTATAAAGTTGCCTCTAGAGTTTTAACAAGATGTACTATAGCCATATTTAGCCATATAAAAAACTCATCCAAGATATCATTGGGTCAAATCTTCTGAGCAAGTTTCATGAAGATCGGAAAATAAACGTGGCCTCTAGAGTGTTAACAAAGATTTACTATAGCCCATATAAGAAAAAATTGCCCCCGCTCCTGGCGGCCATGTTTTCAACCAACCGGAATCATGTTCGAACTCGTCCAAGATATTAGTAGGATTAATCTTCTGGTTAAGTTTCATAAAGGTCAGACAATTAATTTGGCCTCTAGAGTGGTTAACAAGATTTTACTATAGCCATATATAATATAGCCATATGAGGAAAAGTTCCCCGCCCCTTGGCATCGATGTTTTTCAAGAAAACGTAACCGTATTTAAACTCATCCAAGATATTATTGAGAAACAATCTTCCGACCAAATTTCATGAAGATTGAACAATAAATGCGGCCTCTAGATAGTGTTAACAAGGCAAATGTTGATGGCGCACGACGGACGACGCAAGGACGCACAAAAGCGATCCCAAAAGCTCGCCATGAGCACGTTGTGCTCAGGTGATCTAAAAAAACCAAAAACACTTTAAGAAACCTACTACTATGAAGGAATACACATAGTTAATGGTATTTAATTTGTTTAACATGATTAAAGTAGTGTATCTGTACCCCCGGCTATATTCTTGTCTTACTTTTAGCAAATTACCCTTCAAGCAAGGCAAAATTTGACCATTTACCCCCATGCTTGAAAGCATTTACCCCCACCGGGCAATAAATTATCTTTAACGCTGAATGCGTATACCAATTTCCGATTATCAATGTAAGCATGTCTTACGCTATTGTTTATTTTCGGACGAAAAGACAAACGGATGATTTGATAAATGATAGCAAATAACACTAAAAGCTTAAGCCCGATGTGTATAATAATGTGTGTAATAATATAATACTATAACTGAGTAGTTTTTTGAATTACGACAATTTATTTTTTTATTGTTTAACAACAGTCGCCCCAACATTAAACCCTGACGGAAAGTAAAAAGTTATACATGCAGGTTGCATGACAGTGTATACATACTTAATTTTTATCTCTGGATCTAATTTTTCGGTAGAATGGGTAATACATGGGCGTATTCATGGTACACACTATAACTTCATGAGAAAAAGGCGAATACAAGCGTGTTTGTTTTGTTCACGAACACACATCGCATATGCAAAATGTTCCACCGGGACTCAATAGTTTGACGCATAACATTCCTATTGATGCCTTACTACATAATCTTGTTGTGTATTACTTTAAACAAGGAAAATATTATATTTTTTATTCAGAACACCACTTATAGATTTTGTTGCGATTCATATTTATTTAACAAAACAGAATGAAACAATGTATTATTACTAACAATAAAGTAAAGTAGCATGATACATCATCATAGTTATATTTACAATATTTAATATATATTGCTATTAATTAATTGATTTGGCTTGATTTTGTATACTACCATGTATGTGCACGTATCTCATTTGAAACCGTTTTTAAATCACAATTTCCTTATGCAAATCAGCAGTGAACTGCTAAACTACTAAACGCATGTATTCACATACAATGCGATTTGCTTGCTGTTTTGTATAAGCATTTAATTCTTATATTCCAACAGCACGGCTGCATCATAAGCGGAATCTGTCAATACTACACAGACACAAATAATATACATATAATCCAAAGATATCACTGTTACTTCTAAGATTTCATGGGAAAAAAAAAGCGACAGTCGTCATAATAAAAGTGTTGATTTTAAATCATTTGTTTAAATAAAAACTTCACCTATAGGAATCAATAACAGCAGCCGATCATTTAACGAGTTAGTCATAAACAAAAATTATAACTGTGTTTTGAGTCCTTTTTTTATGAAGCAGCATGTATGACATTTTTTACTTATTTAATCCAAGTATGCGTGTAGTTGTTTTATTTCAATCATTGATGTTGCTGAAATGTGCTCGAAGGTTATGCATGGGCTGTCATTTATAACATGACAGCACACAATTGTTGCTATCTTTAAGGCACTCCGTCCTTTACACGCTTAGGTAAAAGACACGTTGCATAAATTGATCGGTAACCAAAGAATTGCAACGACATAAAAAAGGAACACAGAAAAATTGCTGACGAGGTTTAATTTTATGCCGACCATTGATTATGAGTACGTTTCGGGAAAAAAGAAAACATACATTGACAAAATTATATAGCTGATGTGTCCCTGATTTATTAAGGTGTAAAGAAACAATATTGGTCATTATCAGACAACAAGCACTTGAGACCTAGCAATACGGTCAATCTTAAATATTAATGAAACTTTAGTTTGAAAGTCAAATGGTCTTGTTGCAATATTCCTGTGTTAGCTAGTGAAAAATACCTTTCTTCGTTTGAAAGTACGTGTAAAGATAATTAGCCAATTCTGATTTGTACAAGTTTGTTGAGAGAGAAAACAATTAAACATTGCTAAATCAGACATAAACACACATGCATTAAATGTTCTTAAGAGATGGATCTGCGTGCACGTTTTGCATGTGTGCTTATGTTCTATCAGAACAAGTTGACAAAATAATTTCATTCATATATTAATATAACAATTTTGTTCCTCAAACAAAAGCAAAAGATTTTATATTTATAAAGAATTCGGAATCTTACCGTAACCAATATTATGACAAACTATATGTATACATCATTATCTTTTAACCTCATAGTTTGTTAATGCCTTGAAATATATAAAACGCATTCCATGAACGTAAATAACACTATACTTATATTAAAGTAATAACATAAACACGATATTCACAAATAAACACACCCGTGTTTTACAAATGTGCATATTAAGGATCAACGCAATTGCCTTTATAAGAAAAACGTAGACAAATAAAGTGTCAACTCAGTATTCAAACATTTCAGTGAACGATTTTCATCAAGTATGATTAGAGCGTTGATAAGAGTATTTTTTTTTTTGTTCAAGTACAACGAATTAATGTTTATAAATGCGTTTATCTAACCGTTTGTCAGGTGATATTCGTAAGCCGATTTCACGAATGGATTGAGATGCCATTGCTTAAATTGGAAAAAAACAGAATTTGCAAGCAGATAGTAATTAT
This sequence comes from Dreissena polymorpha, assembly GCF_020536995.1. NCBI lineage: Eukaryota > Metazoa > Mollusca > Bivalvia > Myida > Dreissenidae > Dreissena > Dreissena polymorpha. The sequence goes on along the minus strand of NC_068358.1, from coordinate 26,309,765 downwards.
TATAGGGAACACATGCCCGTTGACTTTATTAATATATGTCAAGTTGCCTAAGAATTCCCATGATGTAGGTAGCTTTGTAGCTTTGTATCAGATTCATGGACATCATCAGGGAACCTCTGCATATGATTGCCGGGCCTAGTATTTATGATGTCCGCCTAGAGATCGGGAGATCACGGGTACTATCCCCGCAATGTGAGCGTCCTTTAGATCTTCCCCATATACACGAATTATTGACTATATCCAGAAAACGGATTCGAAAGCGTTTACATAAGCCTAAGCCGTTCGATGCAATCAAGCTAAAATAAATAGCCTTACACTAACCTCGGAATAATTATTGTATAATACCGCTGGCATTAATCTTGATATGTTAATATCATGATATGTAGATATATACATACATAAATAATATTATCTTCTATTTGAACTGTATTGACCATTGGTTATATTATAAGATCATGAAATCACACCATATTGCAAACACATAGCAGCGACAAATATTTATATAAACATGTCACAAACAGTACGGTACTTTCATTATCATTGAACATAATATACAAACACTGTTCAATGTGTTCCCAATATATAACCAATATAAACTACATACAAAATCGAACATGAATAGAGCAATAAAAAGGTTATCAGATTGACAATGCTTACTCTTGATTGTGCAATTAAATTGTTATTTGTTCAACACCTTATAACAATATAACACAATCACACAGAATGCCGATTAACACAGCCAAAATAATGTGATATATTATGTCGCATTTGTGCAATCCGTTGTAACAGTTACATAGTAACATTGTGTGTTTATTGAACGGTTTCCCATTCGATTTACATAAAGCCGGTTCATCCACAACTGGGACTTGGATCTTCATATGTTTGCCATCAATCACACCAAATGACATTATGAACTATTTAATGTTGAAGAAGTCCTACTAAGGTTGATATATTCCTCCGAGTTTTGTAAGAGGACTAATGCATTGTTTAATTATTTCCGATTCAGATTGTGTTTGTGGTACATATGTAATTACACAATAAGCCCACCGAATGTCTTTATCATTTAGTTCAAACATTAACAGAGAAACATATCTTAAGTGAAACAATTAATTTGTCAATACGGTTTTAAATACTGTTGCTCGCATGTGTATGTTCTAAAAGACGTGTGAATACGTCATTAAGTGATACAATTCCCAAACGTTAGCATGCTAGACATGTTTAAAATTGAACTCAAGTATTTAAGACAGACAGACAGACATTTATTTTATTTGACTTAAAAAATTTGCGTCGTCAACATCACATGTAGTTGGTATTGGTATATGGTTACACGAATATTCGCACAAAAAGAAGGGTAACAAAATATAACTGTATGCAAAACGAATCCATATTAAAGTACAAAGGATGAACAATTTGTAAATTACATTATACGATTTAACAAATTCCAAACGAGAATCAACGATTCCATAACAAAAAAACTTAGTTTTATTAGATCTGACCTATTGGTAAATTGTAGCAAGTGTACATACTTAATTACAGATGGAGTATTATAGTAATATTTTTAATGTTTTTCTGTCTTATATCAACAAGTGTTAAACAAATACAAACACAATGAAATTCGTCCTCAATATCCGTGGCATTACAACAAAGACAATATCTTTCTTCTCTAGCAATAGTGTTTCCATTATATCTACCGTCTGTATACGAGAGGCATAAATACAATCTTAAAATTTTAGGAACTAAGGATAGGTAATTCTCATATTCAAGATTTGACTTAAATGTTCAATATATTTCTAACATTGGACTATATTCTAGTTTGCGGTATCAATTTTGTTTGCATTTTGTTTGCATGCATCTATTATTCTGGATTTTAGAATCAGTTGTTGTTTTTTACATTAATATTATGAACGCTGTTACATACATAACTGAACCTGTTATCATCCAATAATTTCTTAATGTTATAAATTTGATTTCGGCAGGCGCTGCCGTAATCTGATACGCAGACACATTACAAACATATTGTGTAATTACTCGATAAATTTTACGAGAACCATACAGTTTAACAGCGCAAAAGTAAATACATCGACACAAAGTGACATGTGATAAAGCATAATCACAATGACAAATAACTGTGGGTGTAAATATAACCTCGTCTAAAGTACATAAACTATACAGTTGTTACGTGATAAGCATATTCGTTCCATTTACTAAAAATAAGATGTACATCAAAACAAATGATAAAACAGATTTCTTTATTATTTAAACATTATTATCACGTCCAAAGACACATGATCAAGATTTAACTTCATGTTTAATATTAAAAAGAAATAACTCATAGTAATAGATGTTTCTGTATGGTGTTTGGATTTTTTTACAATTGTGGTTAGAGGTACTTTGGATTGGATAAATGGGTGTCGTTTGGACTAACAATGGGAATTGAGTGTTGTGTATTATTGCAAAACAAAATACAATTTTTGCTTGATATTATATTTTGTAAATGGCAAACACTAAAAAAGAAAGTAAAACAATAGATTACAACTTTCGTTATTATTGCCTTCAGGAATATGGACACAGACCTTGACGATGAATTAGGGGTCACAGCTAACATGAACATTAATTATCTAATGCAAATGCAATGCAATACATTTGCATGTTAAAATGATTTATTTGCATTGAACGTAAAACATCCGGCAGATAGGCATTAGATTGTAATACGATTTCTATTATAAGTTATGTCACATATGTTTATTTTATTTTAGCTCAATTGTATTAAAAGTACTTATTCGAAACGCTCTCGAGTGCTATTCCGGGAACTAGGACCAGTACATGGTGTCTAAAGGGAAGATATAATGAATGCTCACACAGTGGGAATCACACCCGTGACCTCTCGATCGCGAGGCGGACACACTATCCAATACACCACGCCGACCGATGTTTAGTTCCGTATATTTTCATACACAAAGTAGACAATCGCGTAACTTACTGTTGCCTCATTACGTTGATCAGGTACAAACGCATTAAATTAGGAATACACTAATCGAGGACTATATAATCTAATACAATAAAACTAATATCCATCAAAATGTTGCTGTTGGCAAACACATATGTCATTATAAAACAATTAATACGACATGACACCGATTCTGGCTAAATGTCGATTGTTTTTTAATGTATGTTTCTTATGCAGCCTTTGCCTTTGAGCCTTTGGGTCGGAAAGGTCTTAAAAAAAACACTCATAAACTTCGAGATACACACACATTAGGCATATACATAGTACGTAACAGAATGTGATAAGGGAATGTTGATTTCGAAGTTTAGTCGTTAGACAACAATTAGAATGAAGTAAACTCGTAATTCCTGTCACACTCACTATGATTTAAGATATTTAAGAATCAGAAAAACAATCAAACAGTTATTATGACAATCTTTGCGTACTGAAGAATGGCCAATGCAATTGACTGGAACATATATACGTATGTGTTTATTTGTAAAGTCTAACATTACGAATACATAGATCAACAATACACTATTATACAATGTATGATGCTGTGATACATACAGTAAATACAAAACTTCATACAAACGCTTTCTTTAAATTATCATCCTTATAACTGTGTTTATTGTTGAGGTCTAAATAAGAAAGCAACTGTAAGTTAATAAAGAATATCATAATTAATTCACAAATATCAGCACCATAATCATTCGTAAGACACAACGAAGTCAATGGTATTTTATTGCGGAGGCAAGTCTCAAATGACTCTTTGTAAAGGTTTGCGATCAAATACGATTATATTATCATCCATTGCTTGCGCTTGGTCTATTGAATAAACCGAAAGTATACATTTCCTTCTCAAAATAAAAGGGATATATTGCTAATTGTGACATCGCATTATTACAATATTTAGTATTATTCACCGATAGAAGTAATGTAATGATTATAAAAAACATTATGTATTAAACATTGAAGTTCAAACTATGACACAAACGCACCGTTAATACGATTCTTGTCTTCTTTTTAATCTTGTCACATGAGTTCAAATTCATTTATTAGGTAATTAACTTTTCGTATTTGACTGAGTTTGACTTTTATAACCTATGATATATGGGTCATTTTCCTATCTATTCAGCTAAGGTCATCTTACGAAGTTTTTGATGTCGGACGAAACAAGCTAAACACTGACATGTGTAGTCAGGTAGCTGACTCCATAGTTTGCTGCGGAACAGTGTGGTAACGCGTTACTCGTGCAAAGCAACAGTGTTCATCTATCAATTTTCTGAAATTCTTACTACAGGCGGTACATATGAAAAATTTAACCGTAAATGAAGTATAACTTAAAAATAGCAATACGAGGTGAATCATACTCTCCTCCACAGACAGTTGGGTATTTCCGGCTATCAGAGACTTCAGTTTGAACACATGACTTGGTATATTTAGAAACACTACGCTGACCGATAGTATATATAACATTTTTGCTACCCGAACCTGTGGCAGTTTTCTTATGCTAGACTGATTGCCATCCTCGTTGGTTTTCTTGATTGTTCTTTTCTGTTTTCTCTTTACCGAGCGAACAATGGCGACTGTCATGAAGGTCAGCAAAATGATGAGGAGAACGAACGGAACGAGCAGGGTCAGCACAATGTCGGCGTAGAAGACCAACTGCAGTAAGTGGGCGTATTTGGCAATCGGCATACACATTGTCGTGGAATTTGAATGAGGTACGCTTTGTGCCTAGAACATTAAAATAATAAGCACGTTATATACAATATATAACTCGTATGAAAATATATACTATTCATACGGTGTTCTTGCTCGCTATATCAGCGAAGGTTAACTATGTGTACTTCGATTGCATATGTTTAAATATAACACTATCCTAAAATAAAGATCGAACATCAAACTCCCACAAAAAGCGTCCCGTGTGCAGTATCCATATGGTTTGGAAGAACGGATGGTATTTATGCAGTTCATCCTCGTTTATAAGACCAGTAGTTTGACTTACGGTACATTTTGGTAGTGTTGACTAACATTAAGGCAGTTTTGCTGCAGTTTACTTGATAATTGTCCTTTTGACAACTAAACAGCTTTATTATTACAGAGTCGTTGATACAATATGTATATTCTTTTGAGAGCATGCTATCAATCTCATTCGTTTAAAATATGTTAAGCAAGCATACAACTCATCTTAATCCGAAAGTATTGTAAAGTTGTGTGTATAATGCTTGTATTATAGTTTCAGGCAAATATACTAAGCAGCATACGAAACAGTGTCCACACTATTAATTTCCTATTTATTTCGAGGGTTGTGTTCAGCATAAGTAGTAACGATCTATAGCTTATGATCAGACATGTTCGCATTTAACACTAATACCGATCGTGTGATTGATGCCCTACAGGCTTTTAATTATATCAGCTTACTCCTAGCTTCACTTTAATAGCATGAGAAATATTATTGCTTTAATATAAAGCAAGTGTCTTACTCCACAGGGAAATACTAGTGAATCTTATTTGTATCCTGTTTTAATTGAAATGCAAAGTAAAACCGTGTCATTATGTTATAATGGTTAATCCATTTATTGTTTCGATTGTATTTGCTTAAAAGATGAATACTACACATACATATATTCAACAAATTGCATACATATGCGAATATTGTATATATTAATATAGTCTACCTCGGTGATAATTGGCGCCACCACATACAACACCAGTGCCATGACGAGCAACACCAACGCTACAGCACGTGCTCGGAACAACGTACACATTTGTTTGATCTTTGTTGGGTGACAAATTGTTATGAACGTCTCAACTGTTATGCACACCACATACCTGAAATATCAATTCAATCTTAATGCAATTCTTAATTAGAAACAATGTGGAAACAGTGAACTAATTATCAAATATATGTCAAAAAGTGTATTGCTCATTGTGGTATGTATAAACAAAAGCAAACACGCTATTTGCTTATTGAAATTATGTGAATATCAAATGTGTGTGTTTGTGTTGTGTAGTGCGTCACACAAATCTCCTTGGCATCTCCTAAAAAGACCGCATCACAACCGAAGAGGTCCGAAACAGAATCAGGAATTCCATCGGACCCAACCGAGAATCACCGTGACAACATAAAAAGATCGAATAAATTGTTGCAAGCACACACAACTTGCCTCACCTCTAAACATGTAGTAGAAGTGCGTGATGTCATTCTAGATTTATTACATTTAATGTGATAATGTACTTATAATTTATAGTTTTAAAGACGCGATAAAGTTGTTAACATAAGTGCTTTAGGATGCGAGCCATATATCTTTTATCAAAGCTTAGCAAAATATCAGTGAAGCTTTTTGTTCGCGGTTTGCAAATTGTTCTTAAGCATTAAACTAGATAATTGCATTATATAGGATGCTATGCGATCGTTTGATTCTCTGACTAAATTTTCAATTAATGATCTATTTTCCTGTAAGCTCCCGTGCTTCATCTCAATACTGAATTTAATTGATAATGGTGGGAAAAAAAGATAGTAAAATAAATCATGTGCCTTTCAAAGTCATTGACCCCGGTTAAAATATGTGATGAATGTTTACTGTTTGTGTTCTGTGCATTGACTAGAACCTTATTTATTTGTCGATACTTTTAGACATGTTAGTAAGAAGTATTTTTTCTGTGTGTCTGGAATCAATTACTATTCAATAAACATTGATACATGTTATGCAGTTCGAAAGAAATAAAACAATATTACAACAATATGTTTCCAACATGTAAAACAACATTATCTGATGCAACTTTTAAGTCGCGTCAGACTAGCTTAATAATATGCACGTACTAGCTCGCCGTCCCGTAAAGGCAGGGTGAGGTAACCAAAACGTAAATGAATAAACTTTCTTTGATTTATACTTAGTTCAGAAAAAAGATCTTACCATATGGACAGGTATCCAAAGACGTAAGTGAGATATACGTTGATGCGGCACACGACGGGAATGTGATTTACAGGGTATCCAAGCGACTCAATCCATACCAGTAATAGGCTTATAAGCATCCCCGTATCCGCCGCCAGCACGGACGTTAGAAAAACGCTGGATGATACTTTGCGCATCTGCTTGTCATAGAGTATCAGGTATATGGACGTTAGGTTTCCGGCAAGTCCAACGAAAACTATTATTGGGAGCACATATTCATACATGAACTTGTACACCGTCCAGCTGCCTGTCTGATACGACGAATTCAGGTCCTTACTGGAGTAGCTGAAGTTGCTCGCGTTCATTATGAGGGTATGATCTTTCATATGAACCGAGTGCAGCTCGGTCGGTATATGACTGGCTAGAATATTGCTGAAATTGAAATACTGTACAATAGAAAATATACGATGAAGCTCTTCACTAGTCTATTCGTTTCATTTAAATCATTTTAGGTAAACAATCAAATACCTCATTCATAAATTTGTATCATATTCCATTGTATGCATGTCTTTATCAAATACAGACGTAAAACGGCAAGCGTATCAAATTAAATGCGTACAGTTATTTTCAGTAAATTAACAAAAGTACCAAGGATATAACAAAGCCCATATGTGAATATATTGTCCCCGTTGTTTAGTCAATTAGTTCGGAAATTACGAAGCGAATCGTAAAAGAACACCGTCTTGGAGGTAGATTGAATAATTGGGGTTTCACGGCATGCGTTGAGTGCATTGATTGTTCAAAGTATAATTATTGGTTTAATAACGAAATGACCCAGAACATTTTAACACACTCCAAAAATGGTTTCCTCCACGGAGATATTAAATTGAAGCAGACCAAGTATAATGAGTTGGCATACACAGCTTGTGAACATAATAAGAACCACTCATTTAACGGAATTCGCATGTATACAGTTTGTATATACAACAAGTGACAAACCAGTCACGCTAGCAAAAGTTGCCTGTTGGCATTCTTAAGAGCTTAATTATTTTTATTTAGGACAATTGACCAATTATAAATAAACAATAAGGAAGCTAACACAATAAAGAAAACTTGGATTAACGAATTGGAATGAAAATTCAAAGTATTAAAGGTTTACATCAGCATTAACATTTAAAATTATATAACCTTTAAATAAATAACCTTATAGCAACATAATTCAAATTGAACAGCATTAAACGAGAATACGTTCAATTGAATATACATTTATTTATGACAAGCTTTGATAAAAACATAAACTTCAGTGACGCAATTGCATTTTGCTGATGTCACTGAAATTGTTTTGATACTTATATTGTAAACATGTTTTGTTTATATAAATAATACTGGTCACATGCATGCATTCGCTCATAGTGTTGGTCATATAATATATTATTTAATTAATGGCATAAAATATTTGAGGCTGAATTCCGTTAAGTATGTCTATTTACCACACACAATTAATTTGGTATCAATTTCCTTAATAATGTTGCGTACTTTTAAAGTGAAAAAAACCCAATATCCTTTCCATCACAGATAAGTGCAGAACATGTCCACACACTTATTTATAAAAATTAATACAACAAAGCTGAATTAATGCTAGAACCATCTAATTAATCCTTAATAATGAGCAAAAGCGCAAATCACCACCCGTAAATGTCACTTATTTGTATAGCAGTTACATGATATACATCGTTAAGTGTCGAATTTCATTTGATACTGTAAAATAATCTTCAGACAGTTAAAGGGGCCTTTTCACATATTTTGGCATATTTTGAAGTTTGTCATTAAATGCTTTATATTGATAAATGTAAACATTGGATCTTAAAAGCTCCAGTAAAAAATCAAGAATAAAATTAAAAAAAGGAAAACAAAGTAGCCGGTACCAGGACTCGAACCAGTGAACCCCGGAGTCCTGAAGTTAGTCTGAAGTAAAAACACATTAGCCCTCTCGGCTATTCCGCCGGGTATACACAGTTTAAGTATTTTAAACCGTATATAAGCAATCTTCGTAGTTTCGTAAATTTAAACGACAACAACAGAACTCTCCAAATTATACAATCGTTTCGCGTTGCAACGCTTTATGATTTTAAGGTTTGCAAATCGTCAAAAGATACATATAATGGCTATATTGAACTATGGTAAATGTTTAGTAATACTGTTTCCTTACAAATATCATAGCTAAAACGAAAATTTGCGAATCTGAAACAACTTTTTTCAATTTTGTCAATTTACCAAACCGTGAAAAGATCCCTTTAATTCAATTGTATATACTACTTACATGTATATCGACCGCACTAAGACACAATCTGCAAAGTATAGACAATTTAATTTAAATGTATAATCTGCGAGTATTGCATCTTAACATCGAAATAACAACGCACACAGTTTCGCCTTGAAGCAATGCCCATTCGTTTATATACCATTACTGTTCATGGACCCTAATTACTTTTATAAGAAATATTTATTGTATTTGTGGAGTATGCTACTTGTCGCTGCTATATGTTACATAACGTTTTATATTACGCCCAACGTTTTTTGGTGAAGCACATTTAATTGTTACGTACCGTTCGGAATTCACATTTATTTTCCATACACGTATATTGGTTCTATTGTGACATGAAAATTGTTAACTGTATAAAACAGTTGCAGGAATAAACATTTATAAATAAATGTGTTTATATTTTAACATGCATGCAATTAAAAGTGTATGTTGAGTTGTTGATAAGGAAGCGATGCTTAAGATTCTCCCTAGTCTAGCTAGTTCAACAGTTGTTATGATATCGCTTTAACATGACCTCGTACACACAGTACAATATACACATTATGTTAGAAAAAAAGTGTTAACATATCGATCTGTAAATCAAATTGACTATAGTAAAATGTTATAATTATATTCAAATTGTAAGTATATTTACATGGTGTGACAAGATTGATTTTTAGTTTTTATGCATATCTTAAGACGGGCATAACTAGCAAACAATAACACGTTGTTTTTTTTCACAATGGTACCTGCAAATTAAATATTTATAATTTTCAAGAGAAGCAAATAATTAGTGTTTGTCAATTTTCAAAGTTTAACACAACGCGCGTTAATAATAACAGGAAGATGCAAACATTTTGATTATACAATTTAATATATTTTGAATTCACACAAGTATGTATGGTTTAAGACCATTTTTGTTCTTAATAATACTTTAAAAACATAGAAATTTGCATGAAAAATAAGTTATTTTGTAAGATTTTTTTTCATTAAAAACCGTTAAATGGCATTTAATTATTATCTTTACTTAATATGAATACCTGTATTTGTAGAACATTGAAAATCAGTGAACTGCTACCAATCAGGTATGATATGCTATCAAATGTCCATCTTTTGTAACTCTACTGTTGTTCAAAATAATTAACAAACGGAATAAAATATTATTGGTGCAAACCATTGTGCATTCTAGTGTACCAAAAAATTCTTTATATTCTTGTTAAATCTCGTACCTAGGCGAACGTTGGTGTCCAGTTAAAACTCAATATTTAATTCCAAACCTGTATGCTCTTCAATGAAACATATCAACGAAATACTCCACACGCCTCCTTTCTGAATAACTAGTTACCAGTAACAAGAGCAGCAAACCAATGCGTTCGCAAGGCCCGCTCTGCTCGTTATATTCCTATCACATTAACGGCTTTTCCAATACGCTCGTCTCTTTAACTTAAGCCGATTGAAATCATAAGCACGGCAACTTGTGCATATTTCATCATGGATATATTGAGGCAGGCTATATATATATATATTGTATTATATATTTAATATTAAAGTATAGTTATGATGTTTACACGAATTAAACTGTAATCACGTTTATTTTTGAAGAAATTTCTGAAACATTGCATCAAATTAACCATTCAATGCACACGATATTTCATCTTCAAGTATTTTTAAGTTTTCCGAAAAACATGTGTGTTTATTTTAACGTGTTTTAAGTCACGCACAATCCGCATGTAAGAGATGACCATATTCATTTGAAAATTGTTTTATAATATACCAATCTATGTATTCTGACGTTTCAGCTGACCAACTTAATTAAGGACTTAGCATTAAATGAATAAAACACAAACTGCACGTATCTACATAATGCATTTATGTCAGCATATGAACGTGAATATGTGAGCAAATATAAATATGTGCCCATATGTAAATTAGATGTGTCTAAGACACTGATTAACCACATGAATTTAGACACACACACGTGTATATGACAATTAAACAGTAAATCCTTTCGCACAAAAAAACGTCTGTATGTAGGCTCATAACTTGCAGAATAAAAAGAGTACAGTTGTTTCATTATATAATTCATCGTGATATTCTTGAGTTAACTATAATTTAGACAAACACACATGTATAAGGCACATAAACAGTAATGCCTTGCGGACAAAAAACGTATGCATGCCCATAACTTACAAATTAACATGAATGCAATGCTTCCATAATATAATTCATCGTTTAATTGTTGAGTTTACTTTAGCTTATTTCATTATAAACACAAATACATATAACTCGTACAAAACAACTAATAGCTTAAGGTTTAAGAGGCTGGAGTATGTTTTGTTTAAATAGTTTATGAGGTCTTACAACTTCTGAGACTGCATAACGAGACGACCGTGTTTGTTTTCCAGCATGCCTAACTAATACAATTACTGCAAAATATTCACCACAATTTGGTAAAACTATAGCTGCAAGCCCCAGCTATTTATATGTTTTATGAAACATATAATGCATTGTGGTATGGTCAACCTGGATCGTCAATAAGTGCTATGTAAATTTTCTCAAATGTACAATTTTCACTGAAAATACACAGTTAAGTTTAGTATTTGTTGCACATCGATAATAATAGAGTTTGCAAAGTTTTTGACGTATAATCGTGGGCAGATATTAAAGAAATTATAAATTAAATCGTTATAAAGACAACTACTTTTACCTTTACGGGGAGAAGGTACAGAAGTAAATTGCGTCGAATACCACTTCTTATATCAACTACGGACGTCAATTTCAATATTTAAAATTCAATTTGTAATGAAACCTATTGTATTGTACCTGGACAAAATGCATATGTAATTCAAGTTGAGATGTGTTCTATTGTGAAAACAACGAGTATATAGAGGATGTATCAAACTTGCGTCCGAACAGGTTTGCAATGTGATCGCCTCGTCAGTGTTTTATACTTAATCTCTCAGCTATTCGATGAGCCACCCACTACGTTGTCTATCAAGTCTTTAGCGACTTAAATATGTGCATCTGAAGATCACTACAAAATTATTTTCATAAAACAATCTCCTTTCCCTTCGGATCTCACCAAAAGAACCTCATGCCGCCATATTTGCGCACGCTAAGATTAGTCAAACAAACTCGACGCGTTAAGCAAACAACTGACATCTTAGCTGTTGTGTATTTGATAAAACGATTACAAACTTACGATACGTAGACGACGGAAACTTACGACTATACCGCGAGTTCACCCTACGATCTGTTGATAAAAGGCCTCCTGATTACTATTGGTCATAGTATTAGATGTCTGTATGCATTCGGTCAGTTGCATTTATGTACAAAATATAAATGACCAAATAAAATAACACAAGTAATTGACAAGTAGTTAAAAATAACAACTGCGTGGAATGTGCAAGGCTCTGGGAAATATATAGCAAATATATGTGTCAAAGAGACCTCCATAATACTGGAATTACTTCGTTCATCTGTACCTTTGAAGAAACGATACTTAGTTAATTAGGTAAATGTTGCTTAATGTATACATTTATCCCTATTTAGGGAGAACATGAAACATTCCTATCAACATGTATTTGAATTTAACTTGCAATATGCATTTCACATATTTATTTTACTGCACCTTTTCATATTGTACTTAAATAATATATGAATATATTGGATAATCAAATGGCACAACCGTATTTGAACTATCATAAGGAATAATACGGTAGTAACAATTCCATTATTGTAAAGTTCAACTTGGTGTTAATGCAAGCGCGAGTATTAAGCAGGCCATTCTTTCCATTTATCTGTATTCACCATATGCTGGCGGAATGCGAAATAATATTAATGAGATATGTCATCGGTAGCATTCATATTGATATAAGAAGCATTTCAAACATAAGTATGTTATAAAAGTTGTTATGATTGGCATCAAATCATTGAGCAATTAATAGAAAGTAAGAACATAACATTTATGTCTAGGTGTATAAGAAAGCAGTTTCAAAGCCGATTTTAAACGTTGTTTTAGATAATTTCAAAACCGGATTAGTTTATAGATTGGATGGTGCATTTATTATTGTAAAATCATATACAAGTCATTCACTACATAACTCATTAAAATTTTAACAATAATATTATTGTTTTATTGAACAAAAATATATAAATTCATGTTTTATATTCATTTCAGTTTATCTAATTTCAACTTAAACTGTTTGTGGACTTGATTATTTGTAAAAAAGACATGTGTATATGCCATTTCGTATTACTTGATAAATAATGATCTTAAATACTTTCACAATATTCTGTTAAGTAAACACATTTCTTGCATTTATATTCAGATAACTATATTTACTTTGCATTGTCTTTTGAAGCCCTGTTTAATAACAGGCAACATCAGTTGACATACGCATTCTAATTATAGTCATTAGTCTAAATACAGTTAAGGGATATGCTCACAAATTGTGTATTCCCAACAAATCTAATTAATTATGTTTACCAAATCTATAAGGTTTGGAATATACGTCACCAGTATTATTAACAAACAAAAGTTAAGTAAAGCATATTAACTACCCCGGATGTAAATCCGAGACATCCTGCAGAAATCGCTACGCGTGCTATTGTGTTCAAGTACACATTATTAACGCTATGTCAGTTATAAATGTATTTTTCCAAATTATCGAAAAACAAACGTCACAAACGCTTCATAATTTTACCTATTTCGAACGATCGATTCCATTTATGGAACAATATTGATATAATTGTTCATATTCAAGACTTTAAATTTGCTTGTTTTCTAATTATGTATACCTTCTTTTCTTTATACATATTTTGTTAGTCACAATTTTGCCAACCCATTTATAAAATACCTGGATCTCCGTCTATATGTTTTCATAGTTATCAAAAGCAAGCAACATTTCGAGCTATGAATGTCAACCTATATGTATTAAAATTGCTTAAAAAGCAATATACATTTTGGATAATTAAATAGGTGTTTAGTCCCGTAAATTAACTATTTGTAAACTGTATTATATAAACACTTAATAACCAACTACCGGGGCGATAACATGAGACGTAGACTTTCATTATAGAAATATATTTAACACATATAAAACGTCTTATATGATAACAAATCGGCATTGCAAACAAATATATGTGACCACGACGTCGTTTCTTTCATTTTGATGAGATCACTGTATTTGCTAACGATTGTATTTTCTCAGTTCATTTGTTGATTGAAAACGGTTACGCAAATAAATGTATGTAGTAAACGATGAAGGGGTTTTAGCGCTTTCGGTTGACTTGAGGTATACATGTGATACAAAGCACATATTTTCTCAAAAATCAGATGGTTAACACACACATTTTGTCTCAAGTTCAACAAGGCAAGTAAATGCATACACCTAAAATATTATATATATGTTTGTTGGCACTGTATGAATGTATGATATGTATAAAACCAGCATCAAATACGATATTCCTTTTATTAGGTTATCATACTTAGAACGAAATAAACACATACTTACACGTTTTAATATCTTAGTATCTGCTTTTATTTATCAGAACGATTATTCTTTCTATGTGTATTTAACATAACATTTAATTTATATAACCTGATTTTGCATTTATAAATCGCTTAACAGATGGGTTGCAGGATCACATTTTTAGAGATAATTACCCTTTAAATTATGAAGGAGAATACACTAAAACCATATTGATACGAACAAAAGCAGTTTAATAACATAAATGGTTTTTTTTCAGATGCATATACAGCAGGTCACCATCAATCATGAAGATGTTTTGTTGCAACGCTGCAAAAGCAAAATGCTCCCGGAGAGATGGTGTTATTGTTGTCCCTGGTACATGTCTGATGAGACCTCAGTTGTCAATATAACAATACACAAGCGATGTTTTTCAGACAGATATATTACCGGTGCTTGATTAATTATAGCTTTGTGAGAGATTGGACACTTCGGAGAGCAACATTAAGTTCAAAACGAATACATAAGTGAAAAAATGGGTTCCGAGATAATATGTCGTGTCTCAAAATAAATACGGAAAACAAAAACACCGCCAATGGATTCTGGAAGCTAAACATTTCTCTGCTTATAGCACGATATGGATTTGTTCTACATGTGTAGCTCTTTGAAGATCAAACCGATACTAAACACAGAAGAAGACATGTATCGCCCTATGTCAAATTGTATTTGATGAAAGGGGACATATTCCACAAATAATTGATACATATATGTGTAAAGAATTGGTACATACAATAACCAAGTATTTTCTGTCTGACAAAAATCAATTGAAAATGTAGACGGGTCAATATATGAAAAAAATCCCTCAAACCCCAAAAAAATTGATACAAAAGGTTTCTCAATTGTTTTTGGTACCTTTAGGCATGCTAAATAACATACTAAAAATCTAGTAGAATCTGACATCCGGAAAAAGGTAATTTTCAAGATGGCGTCCAAGATGGCCGCCAAGAGCGTAAAATCGCTATATCTCAATTACTATTCAACCTAGGAAGGTGGTTTTGGTGTCTAACCCTAGGTTTTAGGGGTCAAGGAATTCAAAGAAAGCAATTAAATTACCAGCAGTTAATTATTTATTCACAAATCCAAGATGGCGTCCCAATAGGGCTGCCAATTTACTCAAACGGTTATAAGTAAAAAATATAATGGTAAATGTAAATTTTGTACACTGGAAATATAATATAAAAAATAGTGTTATAGACATTGACTCATTTTCCATACAAGAACTAAACTAAACATTTGCCACTGCGCCATATCTCAATTACTATTCAACCTAGAAAGGTGATTTTGATGTGATAGTTTAGTGTGTGTGAATGCATAGCAGAGAGAGAGAAAGACAGACAGACAGACAGTAGAGAGCATAGAGAGTATAGAGTAGGTAGAGAGGATATACCTCTAGATAAGCGTGAGTGATTGTATGTGCATTTAACTATCATGCTTTGCTGTAGTTGGTATTATGTTATTATTGATTTCTATTTAAATTAATTCGATTGCAAAGTTAATCCTTGTATTTCTATTTTATAAAGCATACATTTTCTTCAAAATAAAGTGCTTCTAATCTTTATTCAACATTGGATATTTTTTGTGATTTATACATATAAATGGGTAAGTTGGTATATTAAATTTTCTTTTAACTGAGAAATTATATCATGTTACGTAAGAGTCTTTTGAAGTTTTGTTCAAATTTTGGGGTCTTAATGTTCTACTTTTGATATACAGGTTATTTTATAAGGACACTAATTAATCGTACGTGTATTAATTTCTTTTTTTCTTTTTCCAGGTACAAGATGAGTGCATCCCACAGTGACCAGATCTGTCCCATTTGCAGAGTGGAAGATGGAGGTGATGTAGTCAAGATTCGCCAAAAGGGTGCTGATGGGATCAATGAAGCTAGTGTTCGGAGAGGTGACACCCTTGCTGTGACCGCAGGCTGTATAGTGCATACAAAATGTCGCAAATTGTACACAAACAGTGTTGAAATTGATCTTCATTTAAAGAGGAAACAGGGCGGTGAATCCAGTACCACTACTACGAAAAGGAGTGTTAGGGTGTCTGAAGGTCCATTCAATAGCCAAACCGACTGTCTTTTCTGTGGCACTAATGTTCAGAAAGGAAGTGCCGACTATAGTCATGTGAAAACTGATATCTTTGCAAAGACAATATTGCAATGCTGTGAAAGCCGTTGCGACGAGTGGTCTTTCAAAGTGAAAGGTAGAATTGAATACTATCATGGTGATCTTCACGCTGCAGACTGTGTGTATCATAACGTTTGCAGCAGCCATTTCAGGTGTGGTCGTGATGTACCCCTGCAGTTTTTGACTCAGCCTGATCCAAAGCGGAGGAAATCTGGAAGGCCAAAGGATGAGGACCAAGAACAGGCCTTCTCAAGGATGTGTGCATACCTTGAAATGAATGATGAAGAACAGTTGACTGTTTCTGACCTTAGGTGTAAAATGAAAGAGTATTTATCTATGGCCGATTCCCTCCCATATGGTAATCAGTACCTAAAAAGCCAGCTGAAGGAACGGTATGGAAATTGCATATATATTGCAGAAGGAGAATGTTTAGATGACATAGTGACAATGAGAGAGAAAACGTCACACATCCTCAGATCATACTTCAACAGTACGAAGGAAAAAGGTGATGAAGAGTCACAGAAGAGAGCAGTACTTGAGGCCGCGGCAAGGCTAATAAAAAGTGACATAAAGACAAATGTGCCAACCGTTAAGGATCAGTACCCGACTACAGAAGAACTAAAACTCCAGGCCGCCCTTGATTACATTCCAGAATCACTCCGCTCTGTTTTAACGGCCTTGTTTGTTGGTAAAGACACACAAAAGAAAGTTGCTAGCATAGGTCATGCAATCATACAGGCAGTCCGACCAAGGGCTGTCCTTGCCCCTTTGCAGATTGGCCTTTCAGTGCAAATGCACCACTTAAATCGGTCTAGGTTTCTTGTGGATACCTTGTGTCAGATGGGGTTCTGCTCTTCCTATAGCGAAATGCAGAGATTTGAAATGAATGCCGCAAATTGTGCTGCACCAAATATGCTTGGCCAGGATATTGATGCGTTGAACATGGCCTTGTTATTCGCAGCAGACAATGTGGATCATAACATTCTCACAATTGATGGGAAAGGAACATTTCACGGGATGGGCATGATTGCTGCCTTGACGCCAGGACAGAGGACAGACCTTTGCATCCCTAGGCACAGAACAACGGAACTGAACATTGTAGAGAAGTCAAAGGTTGCGATAATAGATCATCGCTTTGCCAGACACGTTCGTCGAGAAATCACTTTCAATGAACTTCCTGATCTCACCGAATGCGACACCAGGGTTGATCTGCTTTGGGAGTTGTCGTTCAACTTCAAACAGGCCACTCCAGGTTGGCAGGGGATGATGCACATTATTTACCAGGGAAACGATCACCCAGGCCAGTCTTCAATCAGGTACCTACCGATGATAGACATGTACTCCGGCGACAAGACATGTATTCTATCAACATTGGAGTTCCTTTGTCGTCTTGCTTTCAAGCACCATCTTGACCCAGTAGTCACATTCGACCAGCCCCTATATTGGAAGGCACAAGAGATAGTCCTAGATTCACCGCCAGGAA
This sequence comes from Dreissena polymorpha, assembly GCF_020536995.1. Lineage (NCBI taxonomy): Eukaryota > Metazoa > Mollusca > Bivalvia > Myida > Dreissenidae > Dreissena > Dreissena polymorpha. The sequence goes on along the minus strand of NC_068358.1, from coordinate 26,291,432 downwards.
GCCATCTCAAATCCATTGTTCTGTTGCTAGGATGCTTCCACACCTTCATGAACCTGCTAGGAGCGATTGGTACACTGATGGAAGGCACGGGACTCAAGGAGATTCTAAGGACAGTTTATGGTGACAATTCTGTAGCCCATATGCTGACCGGCAAATCGGTTCAGAGAGCCTTCCGTGGTCATCTTCTTGTAGACAGATGTCTTAACCGTATGATGGTGTCAGAGATGGCAGATGGTAGTCCCGAATTCGCAGCAGTGGTTGAAGAGTCTGAAGGGATGTATAGTGCGCTGTTGAATGGTGAGGCAACATTAGAAACTGTGTTAACATCAGAAAACCTGAGTCGAATAGACGAAGAGCTGGAGAAAAGGAAGACAGAACTGAGTGCTAGGTCAAAAACAAGTCAGTTGTGGCTGAATTATCAAAACATGGTAAAAGTTGCTAGGTCACTGATGAAGGCAGATCGAACAGGTTCTTGGCTGATGCACCTACGCGCTGTTTCCGACTGCTTGCCGATATTCGCCGCAGCTGGGCATTACAACTACTTGAAATCAGCATACTTCTATGTCCAAGAGATGGGCCAGCTTGACATCAAACATCCAGACCTTTTCAGAAAGTTCGAAAAGGGCTTTCATGTCATCCGTCGGAGCAACCAGTTGTGGGCAGGCCTTAGCTCAGATCTTGTCATCGAGACGACATTGATGAGGTCGTTGAAGACCACTGGAGGTATGACACACGGAGGGGGAATGTCTGAAGAACAGAGAGCCATCTGGACCATGTCAAGGCCCATAACATCGGAGTACAACATCGCAATGCAGGAGTTCACGAACCTGTCGTACTCGACATCTGAACAGCACAAAGACCTGACGGAGGCAAGGATGAAAAGGGATGCTACTGACCTGGAGGAGATCAGTGCAAAACTTGTTGCATGGTCACCTTTCTCGCCAGACTCTTCGTTAAGGAATGTTGTTACTGGTGTTGTGGCTGATGAAGGTGTGAACGTGCACGAATATAAGTCTGTTGGATGCAAAATCATGCAGAAAATGATTGGACAGCCTGCATTCACATTGTCGTTCAGTAGAAAGGATAAGGCCATAACCCTTGGACAAACATCAGCTATCAAGGTTGCTCCTGATCGAACCATTGATTCTGCACTCCTATTTCAACGTTTCCTGGTGGTCTCCCAAACTGGAGAGCTATCATTGGAGGAAGTTATGCGTTATGAGCTCAGTCCTTTCCCTCCTGCCCTCTTTGAAGCCAGAAACGTCTTCCGAAAGGCTGATAAGCCACAACTTGCACAGGCGATCTGTGATCATGCACAGGATGCAATCCAAGATTCTGTACCAGAAACAGAGTATCATGTCCTTGATGGGGGTTCCTTGCTGCACCGAATACCATGGAAAAATGGAGAAAGCTATGGTGACATAGCGCAGTCATATGCTGACTTTACCATCCGACATTATGGTTCAGCTACGACCGTTGTCTTTGATGGCTATGATGAAGGGCCATCCATTAAAGACAACACACATGAGAGAAGAGGACAAAATATTCATCCCATTGTCGGCTTCACAGCCGCAACAGAGTTCACAGGCAAGAAGGAGGAGTTCCTGTCAAGAGATGTCAATAAACAGAGACTGATCCAGATGATAAGTGATGAACTGAGAGAAAGGGATTGCACTGTGGTCAATGCACTCGGAGATGCTGATGTAGACATAGTAAAGGCAGCAGTGGAGGCATCTCGTCTACACACCACTACGCTGATTGGAGAAGATACAGATCTCCTTGTCTTGCTCCTTTACTATGCACAGGGAGACACTATGGCTCTTTATTTCAAATCAGACAGAACCAAACCTGATGGAAGTTTTAAAGTGTATGACATCAACCGTCTAAAAGACATCCTCGGACATGACCTGTGTTCTCAGTTGCTGTTCATCCATGCCATGACTGGTTGCGACACGACTTCTCGGATTTTCGGTGTTGGCAAAAAGAGTGCTTTCAAGAAGCTTGTAAAAGGAGACCCTGTCCTTCAGTCTTGTGCCAATGCTTTCACCATCCCAAACCAGACCACACAGATTATCGAAGACCTTGGGTGCCAAGTGATGTCTTTCCTCTTTGGTGGCAAGCACGCAGATTCTCTTGAGACAATGCGATATAACATCTTCAGCAAGAAGGTTGTCTCTTCTTCGTCGTTTGTAACCCCGGAACGTCTGCCTCCAACTGAATCTGCTACCAAACTTCACTGTCGCAGAGTGTACTACCAGATCATGGTTTGGATGGGAATGGAGGAGGGTATGGATGCCATGAAGTGGGGGTGGAAGCTACTAGATAATCGGTTCGTCCCACTGATGTCAAGAATGAATGCTGCTCCAGACAGTCTCTTGCAGGTCATTCACTGTAACTGCTCTACTGCCTGCAAGACCCTCCGCTGCTCATGTAGAAGATATGGACTGCCATGTACTACTGTCTGTGGACCGTGCCAACTTGAAGAATGTGACAATCCACTTAACAAGTTCCTTCCAGAGGAGTCAGATGATGAGGATGAACAGTGACTAAGTGTATACTGTATGAAAATGTCATCTAAAAAGGCATATTGTATATTATACTATTTTTTATATTATATTTCCAGTGTACAAAATTTACATTTACCATTATATTTTTTACTTATAACCGTTTGAGTAAATTGGCAGCCCTATTGGGACGCCATCTTGGATTTGTGAATAAATAATTAACTGCTGGTAATTTAATTGCTTTCTTTGAATTCCTTGACCCCTAAAACCTAGGGTTAGACACCAAAACCACCTTCCTAGGTTGAATAGTAATTGAGATATAGCGATTTTACGCTCTTGGCGGCCATCTTGGACGCCATCTTGAAAATTACCTTTTTCCGGATGTCAGTTTATACTAGATTTTTAGTATGTTATTTAGCATGCCTAATGGTACCAGAATCCATTGAGAAACCTTTTGTATCAATTTTTTTGGGGTTCAACGCCAATTTGATCCGTCTAATGTGACATATTCCATAAAGCGCAATATTTCACTTTGTTCTTCAATATATAATTGTCAACTATCGTCAATTCACTGAAGTGCTTTTTAAGCTAACATTTTCAGTAACTTAGCCAATGGGAAATCAGTAATTAAAAAGAGTCACCTCCGGTTATCTTACAAATTATAAATACTGGCAAAAAAGCCTTGACGGATTACCGTTTAAGGTGACCATTCAGGGTATCCGTAAATATGTATCATTTCTATTTTCAAATATGAACAAACTTCAGCTTCCTCACAAGGCGATATTATGCAGTTATATGTTATCATATATGTAGCTTTATTAATAAAATTAAACACACATACGAATAATGTAACCCCATAAGAAGATAACTTTTTCTCCGTTAGTCGTTAATGATCATGGCATTGTGTCTCTATTATTTTGGCAATATGTAGTTGTATGTTTTTACACAGAATGTTTTTTACATTTCTTTAACAAATTTGTGACACAACACGTTCATTTGGTAGTGCTTAATAAAACATGCTGTAATATGAATAATGATCATCACTGACTGTGTACTGAATACTGTATGTTGTAAAGTATTGTGGCTACATTGGCAAGACAGTTCTTAATTGGAAGAAGAGATTATAGCGCAAAAACAATGGCCAATAGTTCACCACGAGCTAAATTAACACCTGTCGAGTGTTTCAATCGATAATGAGTGATAAATAAAGCAACGTTCAATTACATGTACATTTACTGACGCTTTGAAGTGTTGAATTTGCAAATGCCATTCATGTGTTAGCATCTGGTTACCAGTTCATGTTTAAGAAAACAAAACGTCATGTTTTATTTAAAATATGTATAGTTGTCCAGCACGTTTGCTTCTTTGGCTTCTTGTATTTCCTGCTTGCATAATACAATAGCACGAACGGCATAGAAGCAATATTCATATTGATCGGTCATTTAAGAGGATTTTGCATAAAATTAGTCAGATATCCAGTCACTGCAGTGCTATAAAATGCATTATTTCTATACTTTCCGACAAACAATCAAACATAAGAAACGCTGTTGGCACTAAAACTGCTGAAAAGTGTGGGTAATTTGCTGGTGATAAAGCTCTGACATTTTAACTAATATTAGCTTAATAACGAACTGAAGAATCTGAGGAAAAAAACTTGCAATATATATTATTAAAACCAATACATGTTCTCGCATTGACTACTTCAGAACTTGCCTTTTAAAATAGGTTGTTTATCGATAAATAAATACTTTTTTATTTTCGTAAAATAAAATCAAGTCGATTTGTCTCAGGATATAGACACACATATGGGTTGTCTCTAAATGTTGTAAAGTTTGTTTGCCTGTGGATATTGTAAAATGTGTTTGTTTTAGTGTTGCATGTGTTTGTCTCTGAATAAGGTACCTGATGCCAAAACGCGTAATGTGTTCAAGAGGAACATGCAGCATTTCGGCAGTCAAATTTACCTATTCATTGTATTTCTGGTTTAATGTCTAATTATCGTTTTTCGTTTTAAATGCATGCTTTCATGAAAAATGTCCACCAATCAACCTTTGCCGCTCTAACGGTTATCTTATATATCAGTCATAATAGCAATGCGTCAAATGTAATCGTTAGAATCGAGGGGAGAGGAACATGCGCCTAGGAAACCATTGACTTTTTACATTTACGGGCTTTTGAGTACGTGCTCTAAAATTCTGGAATCGTCCAAAATTAAATTTCAACATTATAAGAAAACGAAATAAAAAAAACAGTCTGAATATAGACAACAATTCTGGAAATGTACACGCTTGACATTCCCATAAATCCAGTCACATACGTGCAGGCACTTAGAGCGTTCTTAAAACAAACAAAATGTATTTTAGGCGCTTTCCCTAATACACATGAGTGTTTGAGAAATTGAGGCTTTAAAATGGTTTCAACAGATGTCTAACGAAAGCCTTATCATAAAACAAGATTGCATTGGTTAAACAGTTATTTTTACAACATATATATGGAACATTATATTAACTGTTTTTGGCCCTATATTGTATACGTGATGACCCCGAGCGTCCTTTAACGCTCTCCCGATAAACTGTAGCTATTGGTTAAATACTCAAGATAATAGGTTTGCGATGTGTTTTACGTCAGGGGAAATGTTTTATGTGGCTTATGTTGCATTTAGGCAAACAGGAACGCAATGGTGCATACCAAGTATTGCACTAATCATTATTTAAAATGTGATCCATATGACGTGACAACTTTTGACCACAGGGATATAATCTGAACAAACTTTGTAGAGGACCAATATCTGATATAACATACTTAATTTCACGTTTATTTGCAGAGAATATTGAAAAACATTCGTACGAATATGTCCATATTAAAACTGCAACATCTCCTGCTGGGTCAGCTTTTTACCCAGACGCATGATTTGAACAAATGTATCGGAGGACCGGTAGCACGTTTTTTCGGCCTTGTCCAAAAAATATGGTCTATGGCCATAGCTTATTCGGTACGAAATTCACAAGGTTTATTCGGACCTATAATTTAGGGCACACATTAATTCAACGAAATGAATGAAAGCGGTAATGGATTGTCGATCCGTAAGTTGAATATTGCTTTTGATTATAATTGATTACAGGTGTTTATGAAGAGTATTTGTTAAATATAAATACGCTTGTTGTCGTCGGTTCGTTTATTGCATTCTGCTTGTGATTATAATTGATAAAAGAAAATTAATTAAACGTCTTATCGTTTAACAAAATGTTACCAATGTATGTAATTGTAAAATTGTGTCGGTTTTTATTTGAATCGATTATCGGTGTGTTTATTAAATATTGCGTCTGATTAAAGGTGTTCATGAGAATTTGTTTATTTGTGATATGTTCACGCTTGTCTGATTTGTGTCGATTGTTTCACGCATTTGTTACACAAAAGTATACATGTGAAAATATTGTGTTCATTGGTATTATTAATCATGTTGCTATCATCTGTAATTCGTATGCGTCTAGATATTTAATCTAGCTGTGATATTGTTTGTTAATGTGTGCTAATCGTTAATAAATTAATAAAAACGGTGTCATTATTAGTGCTTGTGATTGACAATTTGTAATTGGGGACCCGTGTTTGTTTTGTCAGTAGGCCGTTCGCCCTTTGCAGCAAGACCACACATGTGCCGTCTGTAACAGATGACAGCATCGCACATGCAACACAGGGAAGTGTTTATGTGAACTATATTGAAATCATGTATATTAACGTTCAGAGATTTGCGACAGTCAATTTATTTACGTATACAAGTTGAAACTGTAGTAACAGAGTAACGTCGATGACAAGCTTATAATGTTTCTCAGCTTTTTATTTGATTGTATTGCTAGTTCCGATTGTATTTTGCGGGCATCCAGGTTGTCCCAAATATTAATTACTTAGTTTTGTTAATTGAGTCATAATGTAAAGATTTTTTTATAAGAAATCTACCTATCTGCATTAGTCCGGTGACACATCACACATACATTAACAACCTGATAAAGGTCATAAAACCTGACATGTAAAAATGGTGATAGACAATAGCTTCACTCGATAACGCATGACGGGGTCGGTGTAAAGAAACAACACCTTCTGCTTAATGCATTAACGGTGTGTATCACATCAGGAAAAAGTAAATGCCGTCAATAAGTACCGAATTGCATAATTCGTTTGCTTATGAAAATGAAATGACAAATGCTTATGAATAAAGTGCTTCGTTAATGAGTGTAAATTCTTAAATAAATTATATTCTAGAGACATATGTATTTTAAAATTATTTACAAATGCCAAACATATGTTGAATTGTACTTGAGATAAAATAATACAATAAAATAATCAAATGTACAATTTAAAGAACAACGATGATGTGAAATTTATGAAATACGATTTTTGTTTGTGACAACTGTTTGTTAAATAAACCTATATATGTGTGACGATACTCTAATGTATTGTTTAGATGTGTTTGTTCAGTATTATGATCACTTAAAAGTTCATAAAATACATGAAGTCGAAATAAATATAAAGTGTGTTTTATTTTACAACCGTCTCTAGCATTCTAAATCCTCATTTCGACGACGACATACATGAAACAAATGACAATTCAAAAGTTGATGCCAAATGCAATCAGCTACAAAAAGTACAATACTGTAGTAAACCATACCCTATAGTTATGCAGAGTATTGACCGACATGCTTACACCGATCTATTGCAATTATAAAATAGGACCGAAAACGCCTGGTTTTGTGGCCGAATGACTCTTTTATTGGGGCCGAACGGGCCTTAATAAACCGTGGACGGACAAGCCCTGTGCCGGAAACGCCGAAAGCCAGAGGATTTCTTCAAGATTGTATATACAAATTATAAAAAGCATTTTATTTTGAGATTTTAGGACATACTCAACATGAACATCACTGGCTTAGCGGTTACAAACACGAAGATTATTAAAGCTTTTTAATAAATCGTCTTCGTTAAGCTGTTGACCCTGGGGACAAAGTCAATTTTTACCTCATGACATGATTTAAATAATGTATTTAGAGGCTATCAGGAAGATGCTAGGCCTGTGGGGTTTTAGATAAGGGTATTTTTGTTAAAATTATACAATGTGTAAGTGTGTGTAAAAATATCGACCCCTGACGCCTGGTATGTTGACGAAAAAAATGTGTAGAGCAGGTTGTAACAGAGCATTACTGTGATGTTGTTATTCCAGACATTACACCTCTGTCCGCTGCGATTTCGGAGCATGTCATTTTAAGAACTTTTTTTTGCAAAATCATTCTTTTTGCCTCTTAAACTAATTATTAATCAAAATGGAACCAATTGGAAAATGTTCACATATAACAATTCAATGAACATATATGTAAGGAAGTTTCGACATCTGCCCATCGAATCAGATGAAGGCGTCGTTTTAACAATAGTTTGACGAACGCACACACGTCAAGGACTTCACCGACGGACAAACGACAGACAAATACGCTGTGCTTACATAACATATGTTTATTTGGACCGGTGCTTAACAGAAACATATATATGTCGGCGAAGTAAATCCCAAAAATAATGTCCGGTTTGAATGTCTTTTATATCCAAAGACGTCATATACATTGCAAGTCATTACCATAATTTTAAAGGAGAGACTAGCTTTTCCACGCAAGTGCATAGGTGGATTGCCGATTATGTCAAGTTATCTCCATGAATCCAACTATGGTAAATATAAAAGCCATGTGTTGTTGATTGCTATTCTATTTCGGTTATCATTGTATCGCGCGTTCGATGTCACAGTACAGGATGTACATATGTTCTTGGAATGGAATCGCATCGTTTGTAAACAAATTATCAGTTAAGTTTATTTTAAGTCAGGTACTTTAAATATAATTACCACTTTAATGCGTGACATTATCGCATTGATAAGAAATATGATGTTCCTTTTTAAAAACATTTTAAATTAACACATAACAAACGCGATTACAATCAGTAAAGTATTGCGCCTATGTAAGGGGGCAGATACATTTGAGACAGTGATTCATGTTTTTTGCATTTGCTGAATCATTATGTAATGAATCAACGACACCAATCACCCATGAATAAGTATTGTGTTCTGCAGAAATATTCATCATAGATAACGCATCATGTCCGCATTTTAACCGAGATAGTCACTTCTTGCTTTGAAAGTCAGTAAAGAAGTAACTTTATCATTAATATAAATAATTATAACGGAATATATGTGGTATGAGTTAAATATAGAAAAGCAATTAAAACCCATACATGTTATAAACAGGCATTGCCTACAAAATGTTTGCCTAAATGAAATGATTGCTAATAATTGACATTACAATACAGGATGATAAATACTACGTGTATGTTACAGGCTAGACAATGACTTTTACAGAAATCCACTTAGAAGACCCTTCATAATACAGACCTTCGGATATAAATAAACCATGCTATGATGAACTTTACTAATTATTACTTTTCAACTATTAAGTACAACAAAACAGAAACCGATTTTTTTTTCCGAACTGAAGCCGTGCTACCAGTGGGGATACGTTGAACAACCATAATACAGATGTATTTTGCACCCATAGTTTTCAATTACCTGTCTTAGTTGTATATATGTTGAACAGAAATTACATTGCATAAAGCAATAGGTATCGAAACAAGACTTTATGTAACTGGCGAGTCCATCACATAGTGTCACACCAAAAGCATGACGCCATTTTAACTGGTAAAATACCGAAAAAAAAACATTTCGCGATTGTCAAGAAAAAAAAACACTAAAGCATACGTATATAAATATAGAAAGTTACCTAACGTGTCAAAACATGTGTATTAAAACCGACCGACCGTAAACGGCTCGAGATGATTTATGCCATCAAAAAGGAAATAAATATCTTATTTACTACATTATTTCGTGGATTAGATAAAAGGAAACGAGGTTGTGTGGTATCTCTGGTAATCTTCACTTTAGGCACTGTACTCATCGCATAATGTCCTCCCATCCTTTAAATCAGCATGCGATCCAGTTTATTAGTTGCTATACTTGATTCACTAATTGCGGATGCATATTTAATGTAGAGCGCTTCATGGTTCTTGATATGCCTTTCATTCGCAGCGTTTTACAAACTTTAAAGATAAGTTATGTGTATAAATCAAGAAGTTACTTTTCAAAGTGAATCCATATCAGATTAAAATCTTAAACATGACTGTATGCGCGATACAATTCAACCATTTTGTAATTTCATGCCATATCAGTGTTTTGAGATTGTTAGATCTCTTTTATCTCGAATTTTTAAAAAGAATAATAGTTGAATAATAGACGCATTGATTTAAGTCGTTTTAGCTTTATTTAGTGCATGTGTCCTCGTAGCAGTAAAATAGTGTTACAGACAATGAGTATGGCTTTTCTTGAAATTAAAGAATTCAGTATTAATTATTATGCGTGAATTTTGGAAAACATGTTTGTAATGTCAACAGCAATATATGAACATTCTAAGTGAAATAAATCATCCTATCACCGAGCATTTAAATACAAATACCATCTTTTTTAATTTATCAGCTGCTTGGTGTTCTGCAGATTGATTTTCGGAATGCAATCTGGTACAAAGCAGTTGAAACAGTTAAACATCTTGATATTTGTGCCGTGTTCTGTGAAAACTAAGTTTACTTCAATTTCAACCTACACTGGAATTTCGTTAAGAAGATACCTCATTTAAACGAAAATATTGATGAATGCGGATAATGTTCTCCCAGATTTATCTGAGGTGACACTTTACTCAAATCCATTAAGCATAATTTAATGAAATCGTGGCTCAATTAATTTAAATACATTGTGAACTAATGCACCTTAATTGCTAACATTTGAAATATGGAACGTTTATGTGCGGAAGCAAACCTTGGTGAATTTACATTATGAAGTATATTCAGCAATATGGGTAGGAATATGCTAATTTTACGTTACAAAAACACAAATAAAATAAGTTAAACAAAAGGAAACATTAACAAATTATCGATGTGTTATTATAAATATTCATAACATACGATCCCCATTTAAAGTATTAAAATGCCTTTTCACTTGGGTGTATCATGGTTCCGTTAGTAGGAGCATAACACTGTCATAACACGCTTAAAATGTATGAAATCGTTCACGCTATAAATAATATTCATTATGATGATAACATCGACAAAAATGATTGTAATAAACATTGTTCGGGGATTGTATTAGATCATTTGCTGCTGCTGTTGATGAAGAAGAAAAAGAAGAAGATTTACCTGTCTAAAGGTGATTATGATGTAACATAGAGTTCTTTGTGCAACGGATTATTAAGTATTGTTATGTTTTATAAAATATTAGTAGAACATATGAAAGGCAAGGCATCCCCAAAGTTTGATTACCTTCGGCAGCACACAACCGACCAGACTGGAGACGGATAACTGTATCGTTGTTCCTCATGTCCCCAAATGGACGGCCGGTCAAAGGAATGATGAATGATGCAGATAAGTAGATGACACTAGAACACATTAAAAAATATTATTACAACTAAGTATCTTAAACGTTCATGTTCAAAGTAATAAACCAATGGATCAACTTTGCTTTGGTGGCCAGACATTTAGCGCTGTTGGGGTACACAAAACCAGTATTAATCTTAAAACCCATTGTTATATTTTCTTAATCTATCGTTGATAATCTTCACTATACTTCCTCAAAACGATATCAAATGGATTCGTGGAAGCACAATTTATATTTAAAGTTGGAAATTGAAAAAGTAAGTTTTAATTTATTTATATATTTTATATCAAGACTCATATACCTTGTGAAAATTGTTCATATATATCATTATTGTTATGGAATGGCACTTACATATAGGACATACTTTGTATTGAAAGGAATGACGATTAATTAAGACTGTCAGCAAATTGTTGCATTTATACGATAGGAGTCACGCAGCATTTTGGTTTCTATTAAAAAAAATACTGTAAAAAACGGTCAGAGTATGCGAAATCAGTGTATGTCTGTTCGGATATGCAAATACACAACCAATTTTATATCTTTTAAAGAATAGCAAGTTAACAACAATGCATTAAATATAATGGAATAAAGATAACTGATTGCGACCCGCAAAATGAACAATAAGAAAAAGGTACCAGCTCGCAGAATGTACATAAAACCTTCTTTTAACGACAAGTCAAGTCTTGAAATATACCAAAAGCACGTTATTTATCCCTATGATTAAATATATACGTTCCGCAAGTTATATAATTATATAATTGTTGATAACCTCAGTAATGAAATATATATGGGATTAATATCATAAAAAGTAAGGAAATTGTTTTTCCGCGAAAAATACAAAAAATCATTCCCTAGGCTTAATCGTTTCCTTTTAATATAACCGCTTGTATTGCCAGCATTTATCGATGTAAACATAATACCAAGTTAATGATCTGGTCACTTGATTAATGAACAATCATCAACCGGGGTTTGTCGTGGTCGTTATTAATCTGACTTTATCCTTACTAAATATCGTTGTTGACATACTAAAATGGTTAAATGTATGTTATTAAGACAAATAATCGGCGTTTACGAAATGAGGCATCGCATGAGATATTTTTTGCTATACAATATACAACATGGTTGTAACCAACATCTTCTTTACTTTTATATTATACTTTTATATATTGACTATTTTACTGCAGTCTAGCCTTAAGACAAATGGGATCAAAATTAATTAAATGTAATATAAATTTCCACATTTTGACGAAGACTTTCTTTAATCCTGGATGTCTTTGCTGCAATCTCTCCATGCAACTGTGGATGTTTTGTCATACATGGCATACTATTCAGGGTTCATTGTTATTTTCGATAACAAGGTGAGCTGTTCGGTTAGCTCCCAAACCGGTTAAAACCCGCTTTGCTTTGCACCGACTGTTTTGAAAAGATGATCACCGTTTTAATATGTTTGTGTCTATATTTGGGGTTCTGTTATTCAAGTAGTTGATAAAAACAATAATTAAAATCTGAATGTAGTTTCTGGAATATAATTATGTTCTATATTTTACAGTAATTACAAAAATTGTAAGTGTATTGTGTGGATGCATAAGAACGTATTTTTATATTAAATAATGTCTAATGTGTGTGTTCAGAAGCTGTAAGCAGAAGACATCCGGATGGACAGGTTAAGTTTCATTAAAAGGTCTTTTAAATGAGCAATGATAAGAAACCATGAGCAAACGGAAACGCAAACACGAATTTTTATTATTGTATAAAATGAATTCAACCAATGTCCCAAACTGCATTGAATCTCTCTTGCCTCCAACACTTAGTTCACGTATCAATTACTCTCAAAGAAATTCAGCGCATCTACAAACAATTGAAGCTCAGAAATCACTCAAATCAAATGATTTCGTACCATCTATTTTGTATTTACGACGATGGACATTATTTGCAAGGCGTATCTTGTATTTCGATAATGGAAATACCACTTGTGGTGTGCATCAATACATGATGAAGTTTTATCTTGGTCATGATTAATGCATCGACAAGACGAAGTCCATGCCAAAAATGGTTTGCAGATATCGCAACTGATTATAATATCCGTTTTTAAACACACTCTATAGTTAGGAACATCTAACGTAAATTTTAACATTTAAACTCTACATAGCCTTTATTTATGATAAGTCGATCATAACAACCTGAGTATTATATATTCAAAGTCATGTTTTTTGTTGGATGTTTATATTAATGTACGCATTCATATGTAAACCTAAGAATTTTCAAATGGTTCCTGAAATTGTAATACTTGCCTTGTTTTTTTAAATATTACATTTGTCAAATATAAATACATAGGATCACAGTTTAGTACTTTAAAATTGTTCAATGCTTCATCGTATGTAATATGATACATGCAATGATTGAAGCTTAATGCCAGTTTTATTTTTTTATATTTGTGTTATACTCGTTCATTTCTCGATTATTTTTCTTTTCAAATGCATTCAAAGTTACAGCTTGGCATGTTTTTTCCATTAATCTATTTAGATATATTAATAGATATTAACAGATTATATAACAAATTTCACATTAATATTATTTGAGTGTGTGAAAATAGTTTTTACTAAAACCTTATGCTTTATATCCAAAAGGACAAAACATGTCGAATTATTTAAACAAGTGAAGTACATACTTACATTTTGAACTTTTGGTCTTGATACCGTCTTCACGTCCTTATTTGTTTTTATACGAACATTTCATGTTTCATATTTTTATAATATCAGTTAGAAACATTATAAATATAATTGTCAAACCAATGTTTGATTCTGCGGTAAACCGGTTTACGTACAAAACCAAACATGACACAAATATGTTGTTCGAAGTATTTACATAACTGTCGCACATATATTTGAAAAGCCCTTATTTAATAAGGAGTTCTGGTATCAAAAAAATACATTGCATCATCATGGCAACATAGAGCATACAAAATACTATTTTGTTCTCCAAAATAGCATGTAACTGTGATTACGCATTTATGGAATAGCTATATATTGTCCACATCTTTGAAGGTACGAGCATTTAACTTATACTATTGCGTTAACAAGCATGCATGGTGTGCATTAACGTATGATACAATTAACTGTAATCAATAACTTAAAGAAGACTCAGTACATGTTTGAGTGTCAGTGCTTTGGTTTTTAGGGCTTCAGGAGAAACTGAAAACAAAGTTAAAACAATGCAGTTTTATTACTCTTGTAAACCGATTTCTGGTCATTATGAACGGCATAACCCGCCTGAGAGCGTTGAAAAATATTAATGTATCATTTTATCACCCTCCCTTTCGTTCGTATTTCCATAACTTTAAAACATGTGTGTGTAAGTATTACAATATTTTTTCCAGCAGCCAACTATGTAACAACTATAAAATGTTTTAGTCAATATGTGTCAATATATTGTTCTCGACCACTTGATAATATTCATTAAAGGCGTTTAATTCTGTTCTTGATTTCATTTCAGTTGATAATATCACATTAGTGAGTATACAAATTGCTCGTTTTACATAATGTTGATATACAAAGTAATTTAATCCGCAAATGATTTCTTAAAAAAATAATTGTTTAGTTTATCTAAATACACAATATAACGGGCAATCAAATTTCAGCCTAACTAACTAAACGTTTCTTGTGGCAACTCATGCGAAAGACGTCGGCACTCGGACATTTCTGATAAAATGTTCTGAGGTCCGGCAGTATTTCCGTAACTTGCGGTCCTCGTGTGCGACAATAAAAGATGTGTTAAGCTTTATGTGGTGGGAAATAAAAACGAATCCTCGAATGTGATAAACATATTTGGACTTGTATTTTTATTTTTACTTCGATATATCTGGTTTAATGATAAAATAGGACGGTTCATTATCAACCAGTCGAGCCTAATAGCAATATGTGCTTTTATCATGACAAACTCTAAGTGCTATTCTCTGAACCAGTCAATTATTGCATGGCGTTTTATGACGTGGGCGAAACACATTAGTTTGTCATTGTTTGACACGAAGTTTACTTTTGTTATTCTTGAAATGTTTGTAAAGCGAAAGCGGATAAGGGCATGAACTACATATTTTCTCTGACCTTATACAAATATGGAAAAGAAAGCATTTAAGACGGGTATAACGTTTCACATGACACCGTATGTATTAATGATATGTCTTATTCTAACATAAAAAACGATGCGTCTTGCAGTTTTTCCTTTATATATGAACTAACGAAACATAACATTCCACTTTTGAATATCTCTTATTAAAGTGGTTATTCTTACTAGGTTTTTTTAACCTGTCTATACATTATTATAACCTGAAAATACATTTATAAATATAATAACTGACGGTTATTATTGAATCACATTACTATTAAGTGTAACAATAATATACATATGATTTAATTTATGAAGTAGAAATAAATAATGAAATATGCATGTCATAGTTATATTTATAACACACTATAATAAAATTATCCAGGCAAAATAAACAATTATTATCATAACAAATATGGCTCCTTCAGATGTATATAGAGCAGGGCGTCATAAATCAGGACGATTTATTGTTGGACCGCCGCTAAAGCAAATTGTTCCCATAGAGCTAGAATTATTGTTTAACCCTGGTTCATGTCTGAAGAGGCGTTAGTTCTCAATATTAAAATGCACAATCGCCGGACAAAACTATTACCGGCGTGTGATGAATTATAGTCTGTGTGGTATTTCTGATCGGAACCTTAGACTCAAAACGAGTACATAAGCGACAAAAATAGATTCACAGACATAATGTGCCTATATATATATATATATATATATATATATATATATATATATATATATATATATAGCCACTGAAAACGAAAACACCGCCTAAGCATCATGGACCATTGAATATTCTATTCACTATCTTTGTTTTTAGCATTATAACACTATATGGATTTCTTTGCATGCGTAGCTTTGTATATACGCCTAAAGTATTTTGTCAAAGCTTAGTTTGATTCCATTTTCTGCTAATTGAAACAAAACGCAAATAACACCACATTGATTTGGTAGTGCTTAATGAAGCATGTTATCAAATAAAAAAAGAGTAACAACGACTGTGAACTGAAGACTGTTAATTTGTAAGTATTGTACTTAAAATGTCAAAACATATTTAACTTGAATGAAGAGAGTATACCACCAAAACAGTGGGAAACAGCTCAATACGAATTTAATTAAACTAAACACGTGTCGAGATAATTTTTTTAGTTATATATAAACTAAACCATCGCTCAATCAAATTTACAATCACTTACGCGTTTAAGTTTCACATTTGCAAATGCCATATTTGTTTAAGCATTTGCTTAACAGCTCATTTTCAATTAACTCTTCCTTATTCAATATTTTTCAATTTCAGTAGTCAATAAAAACTGCTTCTTTTGTTCTTCTTATATTTCCTGCTTGCCTAATATAATAGCTCGAACGTCATAAAGGCAATTTGCATATTGATGGGTATTTTGAGAGGTTACTCTATAGAATTATTCTGATATTCAATTAGTGCAGTGCTGCATTGAAAGCATACGTTCTTTAGTGTTTAAAGCAAGATTATATGACTTTGTCAAATATTTAAGAATTTATATAAAATGCGTAAAAAACTTATTTGGCATATATGTCAATATAAATTCATATAAAAGTTAAAAAAACATGTGTCGAAAAATAAGAAATAAGCCAGATATTTAATTCTAAAATCGAAAATGTCTGTACAGTCGAATTCGCCAGCATGTATATCATAAATGTCCGCTGTGAATTTAAATTTAGTTTAACGAACAATTTTGAATTCCTGCAACTATATCTATTCATACGACACACGAACCTTAACTCAGATCCTAATAAAAAGACGAATGCTTCGGTTATTGTAGGAAAATATTTACGAAATATCTTCGTCACAATCGGCGCGGGGCGCTAATTTTTCTTTGCTGCATTTAATGAAATTCGTTTACAATGTATAAGTTTTCTTGCCTATTGTGTGTTATTGTAACATATTTTTATCAATATATTATAATTTGACGCATATAACAAACGTATAATCTCGCTTCAACAAACATTCAAACCGAAGAAACTCTTGTGAAAAGCTAAAACGAAACATTTTTTTAACGCCGTTGTCTCCGTAGTCAAACACTAATTGAACTTGAACGCATTATATCTTATAATATATTTTACCACTACAATTAACTAAAGACTTTGTGCGGTGAAAACAGGTGCACACGTTGCTTAATCATACTTGACAGAAAGATACGCCATTAATATATGAATCCGATTATTACTACTTGCTTTATATTGCGACGGGCTGTATTGGGTGATGTTCGTCACTTCTGTTACGCACTCTAGTTTATGTAAAGTGCCTCTCTTTAAGTATAAGTTGTGTGACAAATTTGTCTAAACATAACTTAAATAAGGGTCATGTAGTGATTTTATATTGTTATTGTTACAGAATGGAATTGTACATGTATTTTTGTTTTGCAAACACACCATATCATATGTAAAGCATTATGTAAATAAATTGTTTTGTGTTTTTCTTGTTTTAATGTTCTTATGAATTGCATAATGCAATCAATATGTTTTTGTATAATGTGAAGATTTTTCTGTTGGGATAATCTTAGTAAGTATACTTAATTGCGGAATTGTTTAAAATAATTTATCTCAAGAATTTCAGCTAGTGCATAAAAAACAGTTTTTTTACTGCTTTTGGCAATGTGTCATACAGCAGAATTACTTTATTTAATAAACATGTGTTTTGGGCCAAAAAATCGATGTGTAACGTATTCATGTTCGCGGTAATGCTGATCGAAACGTTAAATTTTGGCAACGATTGCAGGCGTATTTGATGATCTTAAATTTGAAGATATCTAGACAACATGCACGAACAACTGTCTTTTATGCACTAAAGATTTTGGCCAATGTATTTTATTAACTTGAGGAATTTGCAGTTTTCAACTTTGTGTTTACGTTTCTTTCGATCCTGTGATTAAACTCCTGTGAAGCCCGTCGATCACGCACCCTGATATAGACAATCATTCTAGGAGAAGTACACCCTACACAAACTCAGATATCCGATCAGAGAGGTGATCTGCATGTAATGAAAACGTTTTAACAACAAATCATTTATTGTAGACAATTTTCACTATGCACAGAACTATTTAGAAAAGAGAGGCTGTAAGATCGTTTCTACAGATGTCTACGAAACCTCATCATAAAACAAAGATTTCTGTATTAAACAATTTATCTAACAACATAAGCGTGCAGCATAACAATCCAGTGTTTTTTTCTCGCATGCTACAATTAGTTACATGATGCATGTGTTGGTCACTGTTTTCATATAGGGTTATATTATGAGACTTTTGTAACGAATGTTTTAATAAAAACCTAATCAGTATTCTTATTTTCATAAAATTGATTATTCATACTTAACAATAACAAACTTTGTATAGATTGCGTTTATACTAACAATTAACCCAATTACGGTTTAGTATACAAATTATCCATATTTAATTAATGGTTAGTAAATATATTAAAAACAACTTATAATTCACCCTTGTTAACAACGTCTTATGTTTATGATATATGAGAGCTCAATATTTTCCACAGATTAGATAGTACAATAAAATACTAATATTATCGGTTTACGCCATAAAATACATTGATATATCCATACGTCCAATAAGGGGTTGGAAAGCTGGGACGGTTCGGTGGAAAAAAAAGGTTAATGACGTATATAGTAACAATAACGATACCTCTACTAAAAATATTTCAAACGTTTTACTTGAAACAGCGGCTGATTGTATACCAAACAAATATATCAACGTCCGCCCAGCCGAACAGATATGGCTCTCGTTGGAAATAAAATTAAAGAGTACGAAAACGAGATTATAGGAAAACTGTATCAACAAAGTCCTCGTCAAGCTGAACTGCGTTTTGTGTACATCGAAATGATGTAGTATCTCTTGTCCGCTTCGCCAAATAAAAGTATTAGGACTATCTTGCAAGCAACTTAAATTAACTACTCGCATGATGGGTGGAAAGTCCTGAAACCTATTCTAACAGTCAAAGCGCTGGCGAACTGCGTTTGAAAAACTTCAAAAACCTGAAGTACTTAACGATTCCTTCTCTCAACATACATTTATAGATGAGATTGGTCAAGTTCTACCTGAGTTGGCCTCTATTGAAAATCAGCAGTATGTCTCGTCTTTAGTAATAACCACTTGCGAAGTAAAGGACGTTCTAATGAATCTGCCTATGGGTAAAGCTCGCGGCCCTGACGGTATTAATAACGAATCACTTGTAGAAGAATCTTATGCACTAAGACAACCGCTTTGTGATCTCTGTAATATGTCTGTGTGGTCGTAAACATTACCATATGAATGGAAAACGTCAAACACGTGCGCAATATTCAAAATGGGATTATTCAATTCCCTCGAATTATTGTCGAATATCACTTCTAAATACATGGAAACGTTCTAGAAAGAATTATCATTAAATATGTATTTAACTTCTTTCGTGATTCAACAAATTTCATGCTTGATTATTGCCAGGTGACTTGACAGTCAACCAGCTCACGTACCTTTACAACACGTTTTGTTAAGCAATAGATGATAAAAATGACGTCAGGGTGGTGTTTTTAGATATGAGCAAAGCCTTCGACACAAATCTGGAATCGTTGCCTTTTATCGAAACTGAAACATGCCGGTATTGAACTGGTTTTCTAACGATCTCTGGCAAAGGCTTTAACGGGTAGTTGTTCCCGGGGACTCATCATCCCAAGCAGAAATGGATGCTGGAGTACCACAGGTATCCATTCTCGGTTCCCAATTATTTACTGTATAGGTAAACGACATTGTTAATGACATTGAAGCTCATATCAATTTCTTTGCAGACGACACTAGTTAATTCTTAGTTGTTGACGCTACAAATTATGCAGCCGCTGTTTAAGAACGCGATATAGACAAAAATGCAAGATGGGCCGATACATGGTTGGTAAAATTCAATCCTTTGAAGTCGGAATCAGTTGTTGTATCGCGAAAAAGGGCAACCTATCATATGTACGATAAATAAGATGTCTATAAATTATGTTGTAAACACATTCTGAAATAAATATGTTAAACTAAAAATGTTGCAAGTCTTTTAGCTGCATCGTTGTATGATATTGTTGATAAAGCATGTTCTTATTTTCTTTTTTTGTTCGATTCGCCTTACTTGATACAATAGTACTTGATATCTTAATATTGTGCGAAAACATGCATTCCACTTTTAGTGTTATGTATACCTCCAAATGTTGTGACTGCAATATTGCTTGTTAAAAGCAATACTCGATACAACATGTATTGTTTTTACAAGCAGGGATGATTAAGTAAACCAGCTTGTTTAATACTGCGTTATATACTTAAATACTACGACAATGCAGTAAAGATGGGCGTGTTAATTGAAATATAAATGATATCCATGGCGATATGACGATATTTAGGTTGTGTTTACGTTAACAGGTAACAAGTCAGATATATAGTTTGAGGATCATACGCTTTAATCAATACAGGTATGATTTCATTGATGTTATGAGGATGTGGTTTAAAAAGTATGCATGGCCTTTCTGTATACTTGAATGTCATTTGTCTGTAATAAAAAAAAGAGATAATGATGCTGCGCTCTTTTTACAACATAAGTTTTGTAATAGACAGCAATTAATGTTTAAATTAAATGATTGCATATACAAATCTTAATCGTCAGTTGATGCGCAAAAATACATAATGCATTAAGGTACTGCCGGTTGACTTCGACCATAACATAATGATACCCAAGATGTTACAAATTTTACAATTTTGTGAAAAATGATATTGAGGGTAGGGTTATTTTTATAGAAGTCACAATTGTGAAAATGGATGAATTACTAAAGTGTAGTAGTTATGACAGAGGTTTGATTACATTCTTCCGTGAAAACGTATGTTTATTATTTGCTCTAAAATATTCGATAGACAAAACAGTGAATATGAAGTTAAGATTAGATTAACTGAAGGCAATTGCAGAGTTGTTCTGTCAGGTTTTTTTAGCAATCTCCAAGACATTGAAGGCATACACACTTTGTGATATGTATTGTTTTTTATTTAAAGTCAACACGTTCAATTATAGAATGTCGTCAAATAATAACTCTGTCTAACGAGACAATCGTACTTAGGATAAATTCATCATGTTTGCCCTATTGATAACACCAATGCATCATGCCAGATACAATTAAGACAGTGATTTAAGCAAATTGCATTAGCTGTATCATAAGGAAATGTATCAACTACACAGACAACAAATAAATACGTCTTATCTTAAGCAGAACTGCTCATCAAAGATAACTCAAACCATTACCATCTGCACATTTTCACTGAAATAATTGCTGCTAGTTTTGAAAGTCGGTTAAGAAGAAATGTTATCATTTAATTGGCTAATTATATAGGATGTCTCATCATTCATAAACATTAGAGCTGCAACGATTCGATCCGATTCATCAAAAATCGATTCGAAATGCTTCGATTCGATTACGATACCAAACCTACCAAATTCGATTCGATTCTTTAATATATATACATATATATACATAGAGACGTAAAGAATGCTGTATTCTGACTATTGATACCGGAAGGTGAAGGTTTTATCTTTACCTGTAATTACGACGCGCGCGATTGGTTGCTTATTACTTTAGTCATCCAATCAATAAGCGCGTTACGGTCTACTTTCTGAAAAAGCGTCAAAATGGTTGAACAAGTTGTTGCCGACAAATTGAAATTATCAGATGCGCCTAAGAAGCTAAAATCAAAAGTGTGGCAGTATTTTATGTTTCGGGATGGTAGCCCTACCGATAAAGCAAAGTGTAAACTGTGCTTCACGGATGAGGCATACGCTAAGTCCGGCTGAACCACTTATCTGAGGCAACATGTCGAACGCAAACATAACGTTGATTTAGCAAGACTAAGAGGTCGCACAAGTGCAACAACTGAAGTCGCGAGCCAGAAAAGTAGTTCTATTTCTTTTGGAATTTTGTTAAGTTTATTAGAGAATGTGATTTGTCCTACAGGTAACAGGTGATGCTGTCATGACACAATGGTAGACATGCTTATAGCGGTTTTGGGTAAAAGTATAATAGTGATAGTACTACCATTTAACTGATTCCAGATACGTTCTAATGATTATTTATTTATTTTTATATTATTGTGTAATCATCACAATCTTCTAGTCAGAAGTTTTTATATTAAAATTCCTAATTTGCTTTTCTTTTTAATGTGTTTTATTGAAATCACATTTGAACAGAAATGTTAATTTTGAGGCATAAGAGTGAAAATATGATAAAACTAGGTTTGAAGATGAATCGCATCGAAAAAATCGATATCGCAGTGTCTGAAATCAAAATCGAATCGAATCGAGCTGTTGGTGAATCGTTGCAGCTCTAATAAACATGGTTTATATATGATATGGATTATATATAAGGAAACAATGAAACTCTTTTAAGATCATAAATAGTGCACTCCCAACATTTGTTCTTGCTTCAAGTAAATGCTTGTGAACGCGTTGGTTTTACAAGACATGATAATAATACAACAATATGTTTTAAAGGACAAAAGCTGCGTTATACAGACACTCACTTGACAACCTTAGATTTCCCTTTATAATGAAAACTTTCCGATAAAAACAAATGATGACATGCTGTACGTAAGAACATTATTCTTTTTTAACTGTTTAGATAGAGTGCAACAATACAGAAACAGAGTTGTTCCGAATTTAAGCCGTATTGCAAGTGGGTAGACGTTGAGTTATCAAAATACCGATTTAAAATTCAAATTTAGCTTTCAATTGCCTGTCTTGGTTTTATGTAAGTTGACAAGTAATGGCTTTTCATAAAGCAATAGGTATCGAAACAATACGTTATATTATTGTTATGTAATACAAAGGCTATCATATCGTACCAAATGCGAAACAGCATGACGTCATTTAAAGATTTGCAAGAAAACACAAGTATATATATTTATGTTTATATTTAAATTAAGTTACCGAACGTATCAAAGCATATTAAAGTCCTTAATAACTAGATTAATGAGTAGATTACAATAAAGATAAAATGGAAGTAAGGCCGTGTGGTTATATGTGTAATCTTAACTTCAGACAGTTATCGTCGCATAATGCCTTTCAATCATCTTCAATCAACATGCGATCTCTTTTACGATATTCGATAAACTCATTAAGTTGGCCTATTAAATCTAGAGCGCAACAGCGTTATCTTTATATGGCTTTAATACGCTGTTCAGCAATTTTATTACAAAACGAACGCGATATAGCGACGATATGAACGCATTTAAACTCAATTCAAAAAACACATTTTAGTTTTTAAATTTTATTATGAACATGATATTTTGCCAACATTTACCACAACCCATGAATTACGTCATTTCAAACTTAAAGATTAGGTTAAAGTATGTATCAAGAAGTTTAAATCCCAAGAAATCGATATAATATTTTAATCATAAACATAAATACATGCGCCATACAATGCAACCATGTTGAAAACTCTTGTTGTATCAGTGTCATGAGATTGTAAGTTATTTTTTACCTAGATGTAATCAAGAAACATAAAATTTGAAGAATAGTCGTATTTCTTAAAGTCGTTTTAGCATTATCTAGTTCGGCCTTTATAGCAGTGAACTAGTGTGACAGTTAATGAATGTTGCAGTTCTTTTCCATTTAACAAACAAACTGAAATTGTCAGGTGTACTTTTTTATAAAACGTGTCTGTAATTTCAAAAGTATGAAATGTCTATGTAAAATGAAGCGTCTAAAGTATCAATTATAAAATACAGCGCGGCTTTATTCGGTTAGAGTAGTAAAACTGAACACGCGTTTTAATACAGCCTTATTAATTGTATCGAATGTGGAGTTTGTTGTTCATGCAATGCAGTAGATGGGAAAAAATTAATTCCTGTTCAAAACTATATAAAAACATTGCGGCAAATGACATTATTGGTCAGAAAATTATCATTGAGTCTGTTTTTCCATTGTCCATGACATTCCCAAATAGTGCATCATGAAGTCTGATTGCAACTCGCCCATGATGTAATCTATTGAAAATATAGTATCGTATTTAACAGATTAAGAGGTGAATGATTTTACATAATGCAACAATACATGACTAATACAAGAATGCATACGTGCGAGCTGCTTATTCAACTTAGTTGGAATTTAGCATACATACTATATAGCATATGTATACTGTTAAAAACAATAATTGGCTGATATTTGAATAAAGGACATTATCAAAATATATCAACTATGTATTTATTATATTTTTATTCATTGCGGGCAACATATTCGATGGGTTTATTTCATCTTTTATCACCAATATCTACTGATAATCATAGCGGTAGATTGTCGAATGAGCCAAATTGTAATGTTGGTGGTATGTGGGTTGCTAACAGCGCTTAAGTTAATTTTCTGCTTGCTGTTCTTCATATGTTGAACTATATGCAATATGCTACAAAACATTTGAAGCAGCTTATGTCCTGGATATTGAAGCCGCGTAATTGGGAAACAAATAATATAATACAACTTTTGTAAAACAATTTTCGCCTAGACAAGATGTTCGTTTAGAAGAGATCTAATTTAAACGAAAATTTAGATTAAAGCGGAACGTGTCGTTTCTAATCAATATTGGGTGACAATTTACACACATTCATTTAATTCTTTCAAATTGCTTTTCATAATTATATATCTTTCATGTCCATTCGCGTATGAGTGTTTTTACCTTATTACATATTTGCGACACATGTATTTAAATTGCAAATAATCATATTTTGTACTTATATTCTTGATTTAATAACATGTATGAGGTCGCTGTTATTTTAAAACAACTTACATAACATATATGTTTAATTCACCGAAAGCGCTTTAATTTGAGAACAGAACACGTTTCTTGTTCAACATAAAGTTGTGAAAGAAAAAACAAAAACGACAGTGAAAATGGTGCTGATTTTATCTCGTTTATGATATGTGTTAAGGAAGTTCGCTATAATAGTGATTTTGGTGACTGATATTGGAAATTGAGCGCCGTCGGGGGACAGAATAAACAGTATTTATTGCAAAACTCATTAGCATATGTTCGATAACCTGTACGCGTGTCCATTACTTTATGTTCATTATTCTCTCGGTGATAATTTTTAGTATAATTCAGCTAAAAGAGTTTCGACTGCATTCGTTTTAGCACAAATTATATTGAAAGTTAGACATTAAATGATTATGAATAAATTATCTTTATTATCATAAAACAAGACTAATTCTTCATAGTATATATTCATTGTAATTGAGTTGCACTTTCATATCGAAAATAAAGAAATCTAAACGAATAACGATAAATTAATACCATCATCAAATCGTTACATTTCTATGATATGATGAACGCAGTATTTTGGTGTTCTATTATATGTAGTTTTACTATAACAACGGTTGCGCGATAAGGGTTTGTCTGTTTGGATATTCTAATACAACCGGTTAAATCCATGTTATGAAAATTACAACAAAAAATTAAATATTATTATGCAAATTTAATTGATTAAGACAGAGTGTGTGCCAAAATAAACAAACAGAAAAATATATAAGCGAGCCGATGTACAACAAAAATCTTCCTACCCCGTAATTTTGACGACAATAATGCCAAAAACAACATCTAATATATCAATACTATTGAAGGTATATGTCCGCAAGAGAGATCCGTTTAACAAAAACGATAAATATCTTCAGCATTAATATGGAGGGGATACTTGACATAAAAAAACGGAATTTGTTTTGTTGTCAATATAAAACTATTTCCTAGACTTGATTGTTTCCTTTTATCATCGCTTGTATTACCAGCATTTCTCAATGTTAACATCTTACCAATTTTTCGATCCGGTTACTCGATTGTAATCATGTTTTACAATTTATTTACAAGGTATGGCAATAGAAGCATATAAATAATATATTAGATAATATACGCAACGTACACTCTTTTCATAAAACATAAAATAAACGATCCTACAATACATGGCCCTCGTTTAAAATTATGTTAATATTTATGTCAAAACAGTTTAAGAAATACAATTTACGATTAATGAGCCATCTATTCTCGATTCTTTACTTATAGAAATATGAAGCAAAGCTACGTCTTACAGTTTCATTTATGGAGAAATCGACTAAACTCAAAATCGAACAATTATGTTAATAATTTTAAACTGAACTTAAAAATAAAATTGATGATTAATTTGAACGTGCCGATATTAAGTCGAAAGTTTAGAGGATAAACATGATAAAACACTCAAACATATTATGTAACCTTTAAAATACAAAAAATGTGGCCATTATTATTAATTTTAATTCAAAAGAAAATCCATTTACAAAGTACATGTTTCAAAATGGTATCATTTGCGCTGAAGATTATAGTGTTTATTAAATAGAAGTACTCAAATTATCACGTGATAAGTTACACAATTTAGAGGGACCACTCACAATAAATAAGGCTTATATTTGTCTTTAACATAATGCCCTTTGGTTATTTGTCTTGGACGATATTTATCATGGTTTAATATCGGTTCTGACATTATACAATGGGTTAATGTATGACATAAAGACAGAATAACCGCGGGCACGCAATGTTGCTTTCAATTTTATATGTTTTGCCTTTACAACATATAAGGACATCTCAGTTTCTGCATTTACAGTGGTATCAAATTGTTACTTTTAAATTAAGGTATAATCTTAAGATGAAGGGAAACACAAGTTATGAAATAAAATGCTCATTTGCACAATTTGCCGATGATTCTCCTTTAATCTCTGCTGCATCTCTCCATGAAACTTGAGTTGTTTTGACATACAGCACATTCCACTCAGGGTTTGAAGCTACTTTAGTCAAGTTACTTTTGCCAAGTTACTTTTGCCAAGACAAAATAATATATATAATGAAGTGAAACTCCAGCTGCTGGAGCAGTCTTGAATTCTTATTATAAGCAATTAGTTGGTCCTTTATTTAAGGCAAGTGATCGATTGCCCAAACAGTACAAAACAGCACAATACAAAACAACAAAAACACATATAAGAATAAAGCTGGGGTCACCTCCTTGGAACGGTCAATGCAAAGCATTGTGGGTTTAAACCGGTTATAGAGCGCTCAATAGTCTGAATAGGCAAAATAAGATTTGCCATGAAAGCAGAAACACACAAATGAAATTAAATTGAAACCGACACACGTTTGGCATGCCGGTCTAAACATTTCCCATTGGACTAAAAAGAGTTCGATTTTAATTTTATATGCATAATAGCTGAAAGAACAGTCGTCTTATGACTGGTCTAGACGTATTCCATCACTGATAGGAATTATTCAAATCTGTATAACGTAAGCATTTCCGCTGATAAATTTTTGATTTTATTTTCGGGCCTAATCCACATAATGCGTTGTTAGAAAGAATGTGTTTTTTGTTATTTATTTAAGAATGATCAGAATTATTTAAAGAAACAAATATAGTAAACGAGCTCTTAAGATAAATGATCTTTTTTTATTAGCTCGCTTAAGTACTAACAGATCCGCAGTAGTGTTCGTTGAAATGGACAATGAATAAACATTGTAAATAGAACGATTAATTTTCAAAATCTCAGCACCGGCGACATTCATTATCCTGAAAACGTTATTAACAATATACGATACATTTCGAGAAGATACATTGATATTATTTGCTAAATTGTGTTAAAAAAACAGTTCAATATCTAAGTTCGACACACAATCAATATTGCTATAAAAATTGTCTAAACGGAAAGGGAGACTAGTCAACATAATGTTTTGGAATGTGAATATGCCACTCATTTTTTAACAGAACTGTTTTCTGGATGTAATAATTTCTTGCGACTGTATTATTCTCTTAATTAAGCTCGGACGTGTACATACACTTGTTCCATAACAAATAACGATATATCTTGTTGTAATAGACCTTCATTTCATTGATTGTCTTTATAGGTATATTTCATAAAAATTGCTTTAGACACTGGCCATTTTAAAGAGATGGTCCCAGTGTCAATCAGTTCATGTTTATATTTGGTGTTATGTTATTCAAGTAATGGGTAAGAACAATAATTAATATCTTGATATAGTTTCTGGAGTAGAATCATTTGCTATATTAATATTTCACAAATTGTATTTGTAATGTGCGGATGCTACAAAACGTATTCCTATATCCAATTATGTTACATGCATGTATTAAGCAGCTGTTAGCATTAGAGACATTATACAGTAGTAAGAACTACGTTTTGTTATGTTTATAAAATATATTTACGATCGTTCTTACAGTACATTTGCTTAAATTCACCGTGGATACATAGCTAGTATTCGATTTAAGCGTCATGTAAGGCTATTCATGTTTGATTTGTCTTGCTGCATCTGCTTAAGATCTCGATGGTATGAGGTTCGGCGGTCACAAAAATCGGTGTAAAATTCAGTGCTTTGTATTGGTCATTTGAAAGCGGCGATCTAAGTGTTAATCGTTTGATGTTCATTTGTGCCAGTGGTTGATAAAAACAATAAATTCTCTTTTAATAGAACTTTGGAAGTTTCATTGTTTGCTGTACGGCTTAGAGTAGGATCCAAAAATAAAATATATTGAACTAGTTAACTACGTGTTTTTAGTTCTACTGAGCCCCATATAACGTACTGAAATGAAAAGTAATTATATGACATATTTAATTGAAGCATCCATGACACGGGGTCCTTATTGGCTCAATTTTCTCTAACAGCGCCATAAGAAAATAGATCCTATTTCTGAATAAGTAAATCGCGCAATTTTTTAAACATGGATATGATGTTGTCTCATTCTATTGTAGTAGGTTTGCCTGCATAGCGTAAGACACACACTCTGCATGTATTTACAGCTTCTTAATTTGAATGAATCTGTTGTGTGTATTGTTTATTCTTTACATTATATACATGCTACTGTGCTCAATTGCTCTGAGGTTAACATACGAGAACATGCGATGTATTCTGCATAGGCGCAGTCATGTCAAAGTTCAACATAAATATGATCATAAAAGTTATCAAAGTCAATTGTATGGCTCCATATTGTCATTGAAAGCAAATTGATGTACTTATTTATGACACACTTTGTTGATAACGCATTTAAATCGTGTCGATACTGCCAATAAAAGTACATACTGTATTAAGGTAATTTAAGAAAGTGGATTGAAATGTGTATCTTTCTGCCATATAAGTTATATATGTTGATTACATCTGCCAAGTAATTTAATGTACTCAGCGCTGGAGTATGAATACAGATTATACTTGTATTTCGTATTCGCAATCATACGTAAAACAATGTTCATGACGTTAGTTTATATCAGGCATCGTACGATCGTAGACGAAAGATATACTATGGACAAGATAGCATACTAATATTGATATCAATACATATGTAACGACCATGGGTCAAATATTTTAATTACATATACTATTGGTGTATATTGTTATTTACAATATGTATGGCATGATTGCAAAGACATAAACTACCTATGTATTGACCGTAACAATATACCATTCATGCCTTCACATCAAACTGTATCATAAATACATACTACTAGGGTATTGTTTCATTGTCGATTAAATTGAACAGCTTAAATTACGTTTTATGAGGATTAAAACCGTATCGCGTATACACCTCATCAGTTGAATGTTAAAGTTTATTTTGTTTCGTTACGCAGTCACTGGCTTACATGCGTTGCTATGTATTTTAATGTGGTCTAATGTATCGAGATATGTTCAGAATCATATAATAATGCACAGTCAAATATATAGAACATCTGATTTCTATATTAATCCTATCTGATTGTCTGTTATAAAGGCCGTTCATTTATCCACCACAACTACCTCGAAAGCTTTAGAAATGATACCGTAAATATACACCCTCATGGTTGAAGGATATTGAATTATACGCAATTATTTATCGTCCATAAGCATGACATAAACAGCCAAAGCGGTAGTAGATTTCACATATTTAGTGAACATAAGTTCACATGTTTAATAATGGCACTAATCCTGCATATTCCCGGTTATTTCTTCAGTCGTTAAGATAGTAATGTCGGTATCCATCGTCATGCTATCCTATGAAAAATATCAATTAACTGTTGAATGTGCTTGGCATTACGATAATAAAGTTTCATTTTTTATTTTACGCAGCTACATTTCGTAAACAATTTTGATTATCCCATGATATTGTATTGGTTTATTGTACATTCAAGAAATGAATAACGGACTTGACACGGCAAATTGTGCCTCCGGGAAATCAGTGAGATTTTATGCCTCGCACAACAATATTGTCCGAAAAAAATATATATGCGAAAGCCTATTTATTACCAATTATATCAAATTGGTTCATTTAAGTTACGCGTTAACATTTCGTGGGAACAATTTTTTTACCACTAAGCATCTACATGATGCAGGCAGTCAAGATAGATTATACTCAAAAGATGGAAATTAGTAACGCATAAACCAACGATCGGTCGCTTCTTTTGGCTACTGTTATTTGTTGTCACAGCCAAATATGTTTAACATAGCTTAAAATGATTGCATTAAGCGCTTAAATATGATCATTTATGATAATTAATAACATGAATGACCACTTTTATTTCATGCTCTTCGGTGGTTTATAGAGCAATATCAGTGAATTAAAACTGATAATTTCACTGTTTCAAACAGTGAAAATTATCAGTGAAAATTATTGACTATTTTCACTGTTTACTGAGAAATGACGTCATTTGTTACCAAATGACGTCATTATCCATGCGAATTTCTTTAGTTAAACTCTTAAACAATGTATCTTAACTGTAAGAAAAGGCATAAAATAAAAAAATTGTTGGATTCGGGGAAATATCGATTTTTATTCACTTGTGATCATATAATATATATATTTTTCACTCGTGGCGCAACATATTATTTTCTTTGATCACTCGTGAATTAAAATCGATAAACCACTGAATCCAACAAATATCCTCTATAAATACGGCTACTTTTCGTAAAAGTGTTTTGAAACGCACAATATTTGTATGCGCAAGTTCGAATCTCATTATAGACGTGGAACTAAATACTATAACTATTAAATACATCAATCTGTTCATTCATGATGACAAACAACCATTTCTTCGCGATATTTATTCGAAGAAACTGAGACATTTAATCAAATTATATAGATTACATCTTATATGTAGATAAACAGTCGTCGCGAGCCGTATCGTGTATTTCTTAAATTAAAATAGCAAGTATGGTGTGCATCAATGTCTGTTGAAATCGCACCCTGACCAATTATTAATACCTCGACAAGACGAAGTCCATGCAACAAATAATGCCTTCCAAAAATTGTCGCAGACATATTATATTGCCTTATAACAAGTCCTTATATTCCTGCAAGTAGGAATGTTCAGATTAATGCACAATATGTTGCTCTTATTTCTGATGAGTCGGTTTTCTTTATCAGATTATTAGAAATGTAGAGGCATTTTTTTTTTATTTTGGAGCAAAACATCTTAATGTTCAAACTGTTTATGTTCAAGTCATGGAAAGTGTAATTTAAACTGTAATTGTAACCGATATCGCGTGTATTAGTTGTGATCTGGCAAGTTAAAGTAATTACAATAAATATATTCTAGTTGCACTCTTGTTTTTTGTTCTTGTTCTTAAAAAGGTTGTCCAACAGATAAAGCGTCGTATCGACACGAAACTATATTTTGGGAACCTACGAGGATTGCATATATAGCTATAAAATACATCCGCTCAAAACATGAGCGTGGATGGTAGAGCGGTATAGGCGGGAGGCTTTTTACTCCAGGAATCCAGGGGTCAGTGGTTCGAGCCTTGTTGAGGTATACTTGTTTTCCTTTTTTAAATTGTATTCTTGTTTTTTACAGGATATTTTTAGTTCAAATGTTTAAGTTTATCAATATAAAGCATTTTAAGCATTTAATGACAAGCTTCAATACATGCCAAAATCTGACGGCCCCTTTAATGGCAGAGCGGTGGCTCGGGAGATTATGCTGATGTGCTGTTGAGTTCGCATTTCAGGGAGCAACATCTGCTGTAGCAAAGAAGACCGATGCGGGAGTGGCAGTCCTTATTGCACGTCATGCTCACAAAGGCGCTTGCAGTCAGGGGAAGAGGGAGAGGCGGCGCGCGCTTTTCGCAGGCTTCTGTTTCGAGTTTCATGATCATTCTGCTAACCTCGGCTATCGCGACGCCTCTTTGTGTTGACTGTCGCCAAGCGGTATGATACAGGGTCAGGATCCCCCAAGTGTATGTGAGGATGCCGCAGGCTTTGAAGTCAATCTTGCAGGCGTCCTTGTACCTGAGGGCTCGTCGATCAACAGTTCGCCTGCCAATGGCAAGCTGGCCATGCATCACGTCATTTGATAGGCGTCAACCCTCTACTCGGCGCACGTGACCAAGTCAGACGATGCGTCGTTGAGATAGAAGGGCGAACATGCTCGGAATCCAGGATGTCGCTGTGCGGGATACGATTCCTCCACTTGATCTTCAGAATACGCTTTAGGCATCGAATGTGAAAAAAAGTTTTGAGGCGGCGTTCATGTCACATGAGGGTCGTCCAGGTTTCGCTATCATACAGCAGGGTGGCGTGGACATATTGTTAGAAGTTTATATTCCTAGATACTTGTCCCAGATCAATTCTATTACTTCTACGGTATTTATTGGTTCGTTCTATCTAACTGTTCAAAGTTGAAACAATTTAAACGTTTTGTTAATTGGGTGAGGAGGAAAGCGTGTTTGTGAAAAATCACAATTAAAATATCAAAATAATATGTTACCTCTCTCATGTTTTATGCATTCGTAAGAAAAGTCATTTTGTGCAAATTCGTTTTCATTCGCACATCCGTAAACTGAGCTGAGTGTCCTTCATTTGACATGCGAGATACAAAAAAAAACATTGCAGGCAATAATTAGCAGCTACTAAAACATCTTTATTACAATCCTAGTCCACTATCTTGATTTAACATGCGTAATGAAATGCAATAAAGCGGATAATAAAGCAGTATAAATCGACTTAAATAATTAATTAAACGAGTTTTTTTAACCAACACTATTATTTAAAGCACGAATGTCTGTGTTATTTCTATGTGAACGGTAATGCAGTAAACAGGACTGCAACTAGTGTTTAATATAATATTGTGCTAATAAGCCTACGCTATATTGCAGTTTTATAAGACGTAGGTATTGAAGTGTTTCAATAATTATAGCAATTGTTACGACACCTTATAAAGGGCCGACTGTAGGAGCTAGACTATTAACGAGTTATAAACCTACATGTATCTTTGCGAATGTGATTAAACGTGTTTTAATACGTAGAGAATATTTCTTTGACAACACAATTTTGGAATTCAAGTTATTTCGTTTAAGAGTTTTGAATAATGTAAAAAGATAAAATATCAAATAAATCAACTAAAACTTCTGTATACTTTGCAGCACACCAATTCGTCATTGTTGGTATTATTCAGATAGATTTAAACTTATAGTTTTTGGTATCGGTGCCTTCTTCACTTCCTAATTCAATTTTATACAAATATTTTCTCTTTACTTTGTCTATCGCATCTGTTTAAAAATCTATTTATATACGTTTAATAAATATGTGACCCCGTGATTATTTTGTCAGAAGGCCGTTAGCCCGTTGAAGCAGGGCCTCATATCTGACGTCTGTAACAGATGACAGCATCACACATGCAATACAGGAAAGTGTTTATGCTAACTATATTAAAAACATGTGTATACACTTTCTGAGATTTTCGACAGTCAATTTATTTACGTGTATACGTTGAAACTGTAATAAAATAGTTAAGTCGATGACAAGCTTATAATGTGCACAGCTTTTTATTGTATTATATTGCCAGTTTTAATTTTGTTTTGCGGACATCTAGGTTGTCCCAAATATTGATTACTCAGTATTTTTAATTGTATCATAATTTTGAGATTTTATATCAGAAATCTACTTATTTTCACTAATATGGTGACACCTCACACATGCCTTAACAGCCTGATAAAGGTCATCAAACCTGGAATGTTAACGTGTGATGACAATTGCTTCACTCAATAATGAATGATAAGGGTCGGTGTAAAGAAACAACACCTTCTGCTTAATGTAGTAACGGTGTGTATCACATCAGGAACAATGGCATGCCGTCAATTTGCACCAAAATGTATATTTTGTTTGCTTATGAAAACGAAATGAAAACTGGTTATGAAAATAAGTGTTTCGTTCTCTTTAATCTGTATTGTTTCAAAATATAATAGTTGCAAAACAGAGGTATTTCTTAAATTCGTTTTAGGATTATTTAGTTAATGTGCTGTCATAGCAGTAAAATAGTGTGACAGAAAATGAATATGGTTTTTCTTTGATTGAACAAATCAGTATCAATTAAAAACGTTTTTTTTGGAAAACAAGTTTGTAATTTCAAAAGCAATATATGAACATTCCCTGGGAAATGAATCATCCGATGTACCGAGCGATTCTATACATATAACATCTGATTTAACTTATCGGCTGCTTGGTGTTCTTCAGATAGATGTTCAACGTTATGAAATATGGTACACAGTAGTTGAAAAAGTTAATATTTTTTATATTTGAGTCGAGTTCTGGGAGAACTACTAGGGAAAGTTTAATTTAATGTCAGCCTACAATGGATTTTCATTTAGGACATACTTATTTTAAATAAACAATTTGATGAATGCGGAGAATGTTGTCCCTGATTTATCTGAGGTGAAACTTTACTCAAATTCATTAAGCCTAGTTTTATTAGAACGCGGCTTTATTAATTTAAATACATTGTGAACTAATGCACCTTAATTGCTAACATTTGAAATACTGAACGTTTATGTGCGGAAGCAAACCTTGGTGAATTTACATAATGAGGTATTTTCAGCCATATGGGTAGGAATATGTTCATTTGACTTAACAAAAACACAAATAAAATAAGTCAAACAAAAGGGAACATTTACACATTATCAACGTGTTAATATAATTATTCATACTCTACGATTCTCATTTGAAACATTAAAATGCCTTTTTACTTGGGTTAATCGTGGCTCCGTTAGTAGGCGCATAACACTGTCAGAATACGCTTAAAATGTATGAAATCGTTATCTGTATAAATAATATTCCTTATGATGATAACATCGACAAAAATGACGCTGATTGTAATAATCATCATTCGGGGATTGTATTAGAACAGTTGCTGCTGCTGTTGATGATGAAGAGGAAGAAGATTACTGTATCGTCGTTCCTCATGTCCCCAAATGGACGGTCGGTCAAGGGAATGATGATTGATGCAGATGAGTAGACGACGCTAGAACACATTAAAAATATTATTACAACTAAAGCTCGTATCAAAGATCTTAAATGTTTATGTTGAAAATAATAAACCAACGGATCAACTTTGCTTTGGTGGATGCTAGACATTTAGCGCATTTGTGGTACACAAAACCAGTATTATATGTTATGATAAAACCAATAAGCAAAGTTAAATAACCTGTATGCTTTTCGATTGTTTTATGTACATAATCTATCGGTGATGTTCTTCAGTATACGTCATCAAAACGATATCCAATGGATTCGTGTAAGCACAATTTATATTTGAAGTTGGATATTGAATAAGTAAGTTTTAATTTATATTTTATATCAAGACTCATACAACATGTACACATTGTTCATATAAAATTATTGTTATGGAGTCGCACTTACATATGGAACATACAAGTATTGAAAAGAATGACGATCAATTAAGACTGTCAGCACATCGTTGCATTTAGACGATAGGATGCACGCAGCATTTTGGTTTCTATTAAAAAAAATACTGTCAAAAACTGTCAGTGTATGCGAAATCAGTGTATGTCTGTTCTGATATGCAAATAAACAACCAGTTAAATATATTTTAAAAATAGCATTAAATATAGTGAAATAAAGATAATTGCGACCCGCAAAATGAACAATAAGAAAAAGGTACCAGCCCGCAGAATGTAGATAAAACCTTCTTTTAACGACAAGTAATGTTTTGAAATATACAAAACACATGTTACATATCCCTATAATTAAATGTATACGTTCCGCAAGTTAGATCCGTTTTATAATTGTGGATAACGTCAGTAATGTAAATTTAGTGGGATCGATATCATAGAAAGTAAGGAAATAGTTTTTCCGCGAAAAATAAAAAAAAATCATTTCCTAGGCTTGATCGTTTCCTTTTAATATAACCGCTTGTATTACCCGCATTTATCGATGATAACATAATACCAAGTTAATGATCTGGTCACTTGATTAATCATCAAACGGGTTTGTCTTGGTCGTTATTAATCTGACTTTATCCTGACTTAATATCGATATTGACATAATAAAATGGTTAAATGTATGGTATTTAGACAAATTATCGGCGGTCACGAACTGTGGTCTTGAATGAGATATTGTTTTAGTTTAAACATATTTATTCCAAACAATACACATTGTTTTTACATAGAATTACATGTAACATTTGCACAATGAACATGTTTGAATAGGATTAGAACGAAAGACAATGTCTTATAGAGTTATTCTCCCTATACAAATACACTTACATGTTTTCAGGCGAACATGATTGGATTTTGATCATAACATAATAATAACAGTAAAAGACAAACTCCGTGTGCATGTATAGTGTTTCAATTGTGAAAACAAGTTTTAAGTTGACATGGGTAGGTGAAGCATGGAGTGGCAGAGTTCTGGGAAGAAGATAAAAGTAGTTTTGAAATATATGATAACGACAAAGAAGAGAAAAGGGTTGAGAGTCGTTCTGTAGCTTATTTAACGGCCACCGGAAAAACTTTGCGAAACCGAAATTTCGCAAACTTAAGTACCCTTTTTCTTAAAGATTTGCTACTTTGAGACATAGTATGCGATAAAAGTCTTATCGTTGATTAATAATTGGTTATTTTCACTCAAAAAACGCGTTTTCTTCACTATGAAATTTATAAGCAAAGTTGGGGTTCCCATGGGATTTTTGCATTTTCCCATGGGATTTTCGATTTTCCCATGGGATTTTTTCTCCCATGGGATTTTTTTTCTCCCATAATTTGCAAATGGGAGAAAAATCCCATGGAATTTTGAACATTTTAAAAAACGTGTTTTATTTGCGTTTGCAAGTATTTTAACGTTATTTAAGGACTGTATATTGGTTTTATGCCAATTATATATAAAAATATTTAGTAATAAAAAAATCCCATTTTAAAATGGGGGGATTTTTTTCTTATTTTGGGAGATTTATTCATGAAACTTTCAGAAACATCATATTTTATGAAATGATGAACAACTACGATATTTTAATGCGTTTAGTCGTGTTTAAAAAAAAAAAAAATCCCATGGGATTTTTTCTCCCATGGGATTTTTTTCCAATGGGATTTTTCAGTTTCGTAAGCCGAATAAGTTTCTTAATGCGAAAAACAACAATAAAGGAAATAATAATTATAATTTTGAATAATAAATTGAATAATATAAATAACATGAATATTTTTAAAATGAGTTACAATTAAAGGTTTATACTAGTAGAACTTATCATTTCTTGTTCGAGCAGATGGTTGAGTCCAATTGGTGAGTATGCCAGCTTAGAACCAGTATAAATGCATCGCAGACAGACAACGCTGTCATACTGTACACACCGCTGAGTAACAATCTTTATTGCATTTCATTTTGCAACAGAAAATGAACTCCGTAGTATAATTGATCTTATATATGCCCTATGCTTTTGAAAGCGTGCAACACATTAACATAACAATAAGTCCACGCCAAAAAATATGTGCAAATTCCATTCAAAGCTATATACACATTATAAAGGTCAGATGACCCGCGTCATGCGAAAATGGGTCTTATGTCATATGCGGCCGAAGTTGATCCATCCTAGCTTGTCCAACCGCGCAGTCTGGTCAGGTACTACGCTGACTGATATATAAAGTCAGGCCATGATTCGTGGTCTCATATCCAAACTCGGTAGCTCCTGTGCGAAACTTTCACCGGAAACGACGGCACCGAGACGGGCGCTCGAACTTTGCGGATGCGCGTTATATGTTATATATAATAACGCGATGTGTTTTTTCTTGCCTCAAATTAGTAAGCCCAATCAGCGTTTTATTGTGTTCTTTGCTTCTACTATTAACAAGAACTTCAACTGATAC
Source organism: Dreissena polymorpha (assembly GCF_020536995.1). Lineage (NCBI taxonomy): Eukaryota > Metazoa > Mollusca > Bivalvia > Myida > Dreissenidae > Dreissena > Dreissena polymorpha. Next base: position 26,253,163 of record NC_068358.1, on the reverse strand, counting down.
GAACATGACTTTTATTTTTATATGTTTATTTAATGCTCGGAAAACTCATTGTATATTTAGACTACTACTTATAAAACAAAGTCGGGTTTTCAACATCTGTTTTCGGCATAACAATTGTTATTCCAAACCAGATTTTACGCACTTTACTGTACAAAATACCGTTAGGGCCACCGTGGTTACTCATTAAAATCCAGAGGGCAAGAATGCGAGAACGCGAAAGTACGATGACGACAGTGCGACAATACGATGGCGACAATGCGTTCGTACGATTGCGAAAACGCGCTAGTACGATGACGACAATGCGACAGTGCGACAATACAATGGCGGCAGTGCGATAGTACGGGGGCGACAATGCGATAGTCATATCGTACTGTCGCCGTGGTATCATCGCAATGTCGCCATCGTTCTATCGCATTGTCGCCATCGTATTGTCGCAATGTCGCCATCGCATTTTCGAATTGCCGCCATCATACTATCGCGTTATCGCATTGGCACCATCGTACTATCGCACTGTCGGCTATCGCCATCGTATTGTCGCACTGTCGTCATCGTATTTTCGCACTGTTGTCATCGTATTATCGCACTATCGAACTGTAGTATTGTCGCCATCGTACTATCTCACTGTCGCCATCGTATTGTCGCACTGTCGTCATCGCACTGTCTGATTGTCGTCATCGTATTATCGCGTTCTCGCATTGTCGCCATCGTACTATCGCATTGTCGCCATCGTATTGTCACCCTGTCATCATCGTATTGTCACATTGTCGCCATCGTACTATCGCGTTCTCGCGTTCTCGCCCTCTGGATTTTAATGTGTAACCACGATGGCACTAACGGTAATCCGTAATACTGCTAAAGCACAGTATGATTAGGTCACTCCCAATGCTCAAATCTCTATGTCTATTTTAGTAACAACACATGTCTATGGAAGGATATTTAGGTAAAAGTTACATCATTCGTGGTGAATATTTACATTATGACTGATGCTTATTCTAATTTGCTTAATGACAATTCCAACATGCTTGTTGTCTATTCGTTTATACTTGATGATTGCTGCAACATTACATCATTCATGAATAATATTTACATTGTGCGTGATGTTTATTCTAACATGCTTCATGACAGTTCCAACATGCTTGTTCTCTATCGGTTATACTTGATGATTGTTTCAACATGCTTGGTGACTATTCAATGTTTGTGTGTTCATTATTCCTGAAACCAGTCATAATCGGTTTTGCCACTAAGCGTCATTAACAACGGCAGTTAGCAACAGGCAGTAAGCAGAATGCAAGTTACTAAATTATGACATCAGGTGGCGCGCGTTTATTTTCCGTATGTTGAATAAATTACTTTTCGGAATAAAAAGCGAAAACATCCGAATCATTTTGACTAGTGAACTGAATAAGCTGAATTAGTTCCCTTCGTTATATAATCTCCATTAAACTAAATACGTTCATTATTGCCATGAAGACCAGTAAGTTTACACAATGAATTGACTGCCGTGAATGTTTTTGATATTTGTAAGATGCAATTGGCACTCAAGAAATTATACATGTATTTTATTCAGAACATAACGGGGCTGATGTGTTGGAATTGTGGCCCTTCCCTAGTCCAAATAATTACAGTAGACGTAATCTACCGATGTGCATTGCATATCGACCTCATATTTATAAAGTAGCCCAAACCCCCATTGCCACAGACCTGTGCGTGAAACTTTCAGATTTCTCTAGTCTGTTTACCATGCTATAATTACAATTTCTATAAACACATATTTATCATTTTATGACTATATAATGTCTGTGGTATACAGAGAAACCTGAAAGTTACAAGTACTCGTGTCTAGTACTGTACAACTATTGTACTCCTCGTTGAGAAAACAACTACTTCATCTACATGTATTAAAATATCATAAAACATAATTTTCAATCAAGTTGGAAACAATCAATAAATAAATGTCATATAAACAGGTTTGTCATGAACGTTGACGTCGCTCTTGGTTACCAGAAAAATTCCCACGCACGGATTTCAACCGTCATTGTTTACAATCAATTAAGTGCATAAGTACTTGAATTTGTATAGTGTTTTTTAAAAGTGTCCAGCTACAGGTGGTTAGCGTGTGGCTATAATACTAGTTAGTTAAAACATATTTTGGAATGATAAGTAATCATATTATAACGAAAAATCAACTTTTCTTAAAAAAAAAATAAGTTAAATATATATTCAACAAGGTATCCAACTCGAAATCATCCGAAAACGGGATGCATCGTTTTAAACAGCCATTACTTCATCAATTTTGCAGCGATTTTCACGATCTTGGTCTTATTCAGCGCAGAAATAAATTTCCTTTCTGGAAATGTATATGTCTTGCAATATGTTTACAAATACTGGGTCAACTTTTAAAAAATAACACGATACACAACTCGCGTGACCCAGCTGTGATCGATCAGACAGTATTCATGACTGAAATCTTCACGGGGAAATGGGCATTTTCCCTGCAAAGTTCACGAACCTCGATACCATAATTCAATAAAACGTATGCAAAAAAACATTCTTACCGTGCTTGCCGTAGAATTATGCATCAAAACTAACTGTCCAGCGCATTTTCAAACCTTTGTTTACATACATTTCAACCAACTGACATTTTAAACACAAGAGTGATTTCATTGCTCCAATGCGGAGTTGTGTCTTTACAACTGGAGATTTCATTCATAAATACGGTCTGATCGATAACAACTGGGTCAAGCGAATTATGTATAGCTTTATTTCTTAAAATTTGACCCAGCATGTGTAGAAATATAACAATATATATACATTTCCTAAAAGGAAATTCATTTCTGCGTTGAATAAGACCGGGTCATGAAAATCGCTGCAAAATTAATTTAGTAATGGCTGCTCAAAACGATGCACCCCGTTTTCGGATGATTTCGAGTTGGATACCTTGTTATATATAAAACGGTAGTGATTTTTTTTATATAGAAAATTTGATTTTTCGTTTTAATATGATTATTTATCATTCAAAAAGATGTTTTCACTAATTATTATCATAGCCACACGCTAACCACCTGTGTGTCCAGCACGTGTGCCGGGAGAACAGGGCTTAATGTATTTTTTGTTAAGCTCTATAATATTTATATCCAATCTGTATGAAAAAATGTCGGTGAACATTATTCCGGTGTTAATTTTTGAAAATATTGAGGCATTCGTTAATTATGGATCTAAAACGGAACATTAATCCGCAAAAAAAAACACCGGGCATATTGCATATTATATCGGACACATGAAATTATTTCGAAAGAAAGCAATAAGAGTTTCAATTCTACATGAGTAAGTCTCGCTGTGCACGATTACGCTCTTACTGCTCGTATATATTTGACTCTTGGCAAATACCTAGTGTTTTATTTTGCTTAATCTAAATTGTGTCATGCATCTATATGTACTTAAAGCAGCATGACCAACAGCTCTTTCATATGTGAAAGAGATTGACACGAAATACCTACCCATCTATAATAAAGTTTATATGTGCACTTCAATATTATAGTTTTAAAGCATTTTATGTGGTGCAATATAAAAGAACTCTAGTAAATTTGAAATTATGTAATCGATTTCCTCTCAACATACATGCAAAGTTCCAGATAACTTTTTCAGCAAAATCTTGGTTTACACTCTATAATAATCCAGCCTTAAAGTCTATTATTAATTCTTTTTTTTCAGGTAAATATAATTTTTGGCACATCCGCATTTAGGTTTATAGTCTAAGAAGAGCTAATAACAATTGCCGGGTTACAGCAGACTTTTTGCGATAAAAGGACCAGATAATAGAAAACGTTCGGCTTTTCGACTGTTGTAAAGATGGCCTGTTATTCATAATAACGTTAAAGTGCTGTTGATTTCATAATTGTAATGAGGGCCTAGACGAGTGGGAACTCATTGATAAAATGTTTACATTATATGCATTGATATTGAGTTTTACGCATGATCACACATTTTGAATTCTTATTTTATTTTTCCAATGTGTAACCGTACGCACAGAATTTAAGTCTACTTTTTTACTAAATTTAATTCAATATTTTACGACTTTAAGCGTCTTATCTGGAGCTCTGCATACATGCATTAGTAGCATATATTGAAATATATCCATAGACTTTCTTTGGTTATTGAAGGTAAATTACTGTACAAAAATTATGGTTAGTCATTAACCAAAAAAAAGTTATGTCTACAAACACGCGGTTAATTTCGGTTCAGTAGCAAATATCTTACAAAGGTGCGCAACTTCTCCTATAACATAAAATTTCCGTTATACGCCGTAAATTTCCGTAGTCCTCCGTAGCATTTCGGAATGACTGTCAATTGACATCATTGTATCATGCATGATAGTATGTTGCTTTGTGCTTGGGTGAAACTCACATCTTACCATCGCGTTCATTTATTAAACGCATTAATATTTGATTTCATTATGCACTGCGCCTATTGCACAAGTCTCTCTGCACAAACCAACATACACATATGCAGCATGCAATTAACGAACAAGAATGTTGCATCTGTACACATGCATGATACCATTAAGCAGAATGTAAATAGACATTGGACATCAGGCAAGATGTAAGTGTCATCAAGCATGAAAAGGTGTCTACATACTAATTGAAAGTACCATCAAGAAACATGACACAGTCACAAAGAAGGATGTAATTTTTACCTAAATACCCTTCCATATTTGTCGGCACTGTGTGTTTGCTTAATTTCACTGAAGAACGTCTACTGGTAAATCTTACAAAAAAAGTGATAAATAAGACTGAGTAGCAATTTTTTCGGCGTTGCTGTTTAACGTCAAATTTAGCCTTTCAACGAACTTCTTAAAAGCCCATTGAATTTTAATGAAGAAGTTTCCCGCTTGTAGGTCCGAATGAATTAAATCAAATTTTGCAATTGGCAATTTGATAGAAATCCCCGTAAAACATTGCACATAGCTTTCTGAAATAAACAGGCCACATTGAACGCGTTCACGATATCCAACAGCTCTCTTTGCAAAGACCTATCTAGTGTTTCTTGGCCGTGTAAGATCTATCATTAGAACATCGTCACCTAAACATCTACTAATAGAAGAGCATATTTTGGGGAAACAAATTCAATAAGAGTATAAAACGTCCACGATCAATAATGTGTAGTTTGTTAAAGATATCACGGCAGTAAAAACATAGCACTTTAAAGAGACCACAATCTGGTACATTTGGTCAATTGTTGCGTCCGTGGCGGACAATACATTTTTAAAAAGAAAGCGTACAAAAAAGCAAACACAAAGTTCTTCGTAAGCTTGTTTTAATCTTAAAAACACATAATCGACAGTCATTCCAGTCAAATACAATACTAACAGTCAGCACTCTAGAGATCAAAATTGCGGATATAAATATTTAATTCAGGGATATCAAGTGTATCAAGTTCGAATTCCGGAAAAAATAGCCGGTAGTCTGGGGCATTAGGTCCCTTACAGGGATAAAAGGTAAATCCCCGCCCGAGCCGTAGCTAACTGATTTATTGTAGTCTTTCTAGTTGCAATTTCTGGTGAGTACAATGCGGAATATTACGGATATTTGCAACATGTCGAAGATTTTCGGAAAGTAGCGAAGAGGTTTTCGTCAGTTAATATTCATGTCCGTGCCGGCCGCTAACTTATCAGAATCAATAAAAAAGAACCAGGAAAAATCGGTACCGATCGCAAATTTCCGGAATTCCGATAAAGCTTCAACATAATTTGTTCTCAAATGATCGCGTACTCGAACGAATCTGTCCCTACGCCTCCAACTCCCTTTAAATCTCATCGGACGTACATTGATCTCAAAATCTATCCTTGACGACTAAAATCATATTTCCTGAATAGTTTGGCCTATTGACGTCCCTGTAATTATAACAATGGTCTTTTGGATAAACACCGCTAATTTGTTGCAATATAATAACCGTTTAAAATAGTTACCGGTTTTCATTTAATAAAATGATTAAGTCATATTCGAGATTTCAGCGATTGCCAATATTTTGCTTTTGTTTCTCATAAGCATATGGTGCTTGGTATCTGCTATTGACTCCTATGTAGATTGCAAATATTACATAACCCTTACAGCGGCCGAGCGCAGATATCTGCATTTGGCCGCTAAAAAGAAAAATCTTTGCGCATTAATTTAATTCAAATCTCATTATCATAATCAAAATCATCATCATCGTCGTCGTCGTCACTACTACCACCACCACCATCATCATCATCATCATCATCTTCTTCTTCTTCTTCTTCTTCTTCCTCCTCCTCATCATCATCAGCATTAACAACAACAGCAACACCAACTTAACATCATCATCAAACAACAATAAACATCGGTAGCATACAATGTTCTTCATCAACCATACATAATTATATGCGTTAAAACACCATAATAGAACAGCATGAATGAAGCTGTCTATTACTCTTTTATATTTCCTATACCAATATTTTTTTTTCGTTAATTGAAGGACTAGTTGAAATCTTCTATAAAAGCCCTCCCACCCCCCCCCCCAAAAAAAAATAAAAAGAAATAAAACATAATAATAATAACCCTAGCAAACAACAATAAACATAGGTTAGTTAGTATACACTGTGCTTTAGCAACCATGCATAATGAATGTTTATGACTTCGGACCGTTGTGATCAAATTTAAAAAGCAAGATGGTATGTATGCGGCAGACAACACATAGATAATTATAGTTTTATACCTTAAACGTAGTTCATCAAAATAAAGATAAGTTATTATCTATGTAATACTTAAATTAGGTTTATAACGTATGCATATTTGTCTAAAACTTGTGAAATGTGATTCGTAAGCCGACGACAACATTATCATTCGGATCCTTCTCCCCACCTGACAATCGAGATTAAACACCTGTGGAGATCCCGATCTTATCAATGAATAAACCGGTTCAATGATGTCAAGTCAAATAAAATAAACTATTACTATCCAAATACATATCTATCAAAAAATGTAAATTGATATACCTACTTAACTAAAACTAAACTTAAACGATTAGCAAGAAAAATATATAAAGAAGAAGCAGGCAAAGTAGACAAATTAATTGTAACATATGTTTTCTCAGTCTCCCACTGTTGAACAATATAAATAGTATTTATCGCCACCCCAAAAGGGATCTTTATCACACGTTTGGCTCAACTAATATATAATTGTGACAGGACAAACTGTCAACAAATACCTTGTTAATGTTTTATACATAACTCCAATCAAAGGTCAACTTCCAAGGAAACTGCGGCATGTTAAAACTGTTGATTATGACAAAATGTTGTTTAGTACAAATCAGTACAATAGCGTCTGTTATGCGGCATATACTAATCCAGTTAAATAAAACTTTAATCGCAGAAAAGTTTAGATTCTTTACACCTTTAAAGGGGCCTTTTCACAGATTTTGGCATTTTTTTTAACTTATTCATTAAATGCTTTATATTGATAAATGTAAACATTGGATCATAAAAGCTCCAGTAAAAAATCAAGAAAAAAAAAAAGGAAATGTACATTGCCCGGAGCAGGGTTCGAACCAGTGACCCCTGGAGTCCTGGCAGAGTCCTGTAGTATAAACGCTTATGCCTACTGAGCTATTCCGCCGAGTACACATTCTCGACGTATTTTATACCTTATATAAGCAATCTTCGTAGTTTCACAAAATTTAACGACAAAAACAGAACTCTCCAAATTATTCAATCGTTTCGCGTTGCAACGCTTTATAATTTTTAGGTTTTAAAATCGTCAAAAGAGATGCATATAATGGCTATATTAGAGCATGGTTAATGTTCAGTATTACTGTTTCCTCACAAATATCATAACTAAAACGAAAACTTACGAATCTGAAACAACTTTTTTCAATTTTGTCAATTTACCAAAGCGTGAAAAGATCCCTTTAGGAAAATATATATAACAGTTCTTTCCTGTTTTAACAAAATGATACATTTAAAAATAAATTATGAAGCATCGCTAGCAATATTAGAAAGAGAAGTAGAAGGAGAATTATTATCAATAGTAGCAGTAGCAGCAGCAGCAGCAGCAGTAGCAGCAGCAGCAGTAGCAGTAGCAGTAGCAGAATCAGTAGCAGTAGCAGTAGCAGTAGCAGTAGCAGTAGCACTAGCAGTAGCAGTAGAAGTAGCAGTATCAGTAGCCGTATCAGTAGCAGTAACAGTAGCAGCAGCAACAGCAGCAGAAGCAGCAGCAGTAGCAGTAGCACTATCAGAAGCAACAGCAGCAGCGGCAGTGGCAGCGGCAGTGGCAGTGGCAGTAGCAGTGGCAGTAGCAGTGGCAGTAGCAGTGGCAGTAGCAGTAGCACTATCAGTAGCAGCAGCAGCAGCAGCACTGGCAGCGGCAGTGGCAGCGGCAGTGGCAGTGGCAGTTGCAGCAGCAGCGGCAGTGGCAGCGGCAGTGGCAGCGGCAGTGGCAGTGGCAGCGGCAGCGGCAGCAGTAGCAGTAGCAGTAGCAGTAGCAGTAAGAGTAGCCGAAGCAGTAGCAGTAGCGGCTTTTTGCTTTTTTGTTTTAGAAGTGTTTGTCGTATAAGAAGAACGCAAGGAAGACAAATTAATTGTAACATGTGTTATCTTAGTCTCCGTTGTAGTAGTATTTGTTGTATCTTCACAGCCATTTTTCAGTCACCTGAGAGACATGTTTTTATAAGAGATTTAATTGTGGACCAATACATCGTGTATTAATATCAGTGTACCCACTGGGACACCACATGGGGCGAGGATTAACAGATAAACTAGGCCTTCAATTAATTATGCGCCTAGAGGCAAACAATACTATAACTTACTGATAATTTTAGGATTGGGATGTGTTTGTATCTTATTTGAAATTAGCTAGCTTAATTCAAAAACTAATTATAGCCTCAATATTATCACAAGAACATCATCACATATTCATTGTGCAATATATAATCATATCACCATCACAATATGCCAGAGCGTTAGTATTTATTGTGCATACATATCAACAACAACATTTACAAAACCTATTACAAACCAACCGCTCAAGCTTTAATTAAGATTGATTTCAATTTATATTATGACATACATTAAAGATCACTGTCAATTAATTAAAAAATAGCTTGATGCTTCGTACTCAGCGATTTAAATAAAAGAAACGTTGCGTACACAATAATTGGGGTTAATAAAAAAAGTCTGCAATTAAAATAATCAAATTTAAATAATACTAGATTTAGTTTCAAATTGTCGCTCAAAAAATGTATCAGTTATATCAGTTACTAGGGAATCGATTTGTTTAATCTCCGCAATCCAATAATAATTATGGTGTTTGTATGACAAATTAATAGCTATTCGTCATTGAATGTATGATACTCATAAAAATATTGAAACAATAACCACAACAACAACAACATATGTGATTATGTATATATCTTCTTCAGATACTCTGTGTCATACTTTCAAAATTATCCTCATAAGATTCATAATAATAAAATAAACACTATTGCAATCTTAGTAAAAACCAACTTAGCCGTTATGCTAATGATTTTATGTTCAGTATGCGTGTACATTTCAATATTATATAACAACAAGTGTTCACAAATACCTATGTTTAATAAATATTAAAAACATGAGAACCAATGAAGGTATTTCATTTTAATAGACTAGTTTTACCGTGTGTGTACATTCATATAAAATCTTTTGAAAATCACACTTGAGATAATGTCTTTAGGTTTTGCTATTTCTAATCGATTTAAACACCATAAAACCACCGTATTTTCTCTTACATTCTAAATTTTCTTACATTTCCTTTTTAAGCCAAAATATTTATGTTTTCATGATTCTAAATTTTCGGACATACGGATTTTCGTACAGTCAGTTAAACAGCGCTATTTTATCAGATTTTGACCCTGTTTTTGCTTATCTGATGACCCTTCGGTCATGCATTTTTACAACCGGATTAAAGTAATAAAACAGAATCATGCCTTAGGGCAATCGACCATTACATTTGCGTACTTGGGTAAATTACCTTGTAAACCTCTAATAAGCAATGGTTCCTTCCAACAGCGTTTGAAATGATATCGTATTAAGAAAGCCAAACGTTTATTGCTTTTACTTTTTATATATTATTTCAGTTGATTGCAAAGCTGTTAAGTTGCATTTTAAAGTAAAGAACGAAGGGAACAACACAATAAAATTATGTACACTGATGTATTATTTCTACTTCAATTAAATAATTGACAAACAAACATAACACACTTGTCTCTAAATATTTTTCGTATTTAAATTTTCCAACACGAAAAACAATATCTTTAAGTGAACGGAAACTTATAATTATTACGGCATATAGTAAAAGCAGAGTTGTCTGAACCATAAGTAAAATAAAAAATAAAAAATGACACAGCTTATTTTTCCCTCAAGTGTTAATGATAATATGGATAAACAATTAAAAATACATAAAGTCAATTGTAATGATTACTCGTTATTGAAATATTGCAATGCCAATTATAAGACATCTGATTAAAAACAAAATGTATGGTGGAATACCTAATCTGGAAATACAAACTAATGATACTATTAATGCAACAACAACAATCACATCTTTTCAAGCGCAATCAGAAAACTGCTACAGCTTTGTATTAACAAACATAAATATGTTTGTGCTTATAGATTTAGATAAACTTCAAATCTTTAAGCGTGCTATGAATTGAATATAATTTATATTTAAAAGTGTTGCTACTCTGTTGATAACTAGCAACAGCAAAAAGGAAGATACCATTTTTTATCATCTAATTTTATTTATATTTCATTGTTTATTTGTTTATGATCACAAGGATTGTTTGGATAACAGAGTGTGTCTAGATATACCGGTACCCTTAAAAATATTTTTATGAATTGCAATTAAGCGTAGAAATTAAACAGGCCCTAATACAGACACCATTTTTATCGGAATGCGATTATAGTTTCAATAGCAACTCGTAACGCTTTTTGGATTGAATGTGTAATGACTACTTTTAGCGACAAATTGACTTGGTCAAATACTGCATCTTAAACGGATAAATAAAATTGAAACCATTTATTTTCAATATTATCAACATTATTATTTAGTTATTAATACATTAAGCAGCAAACTCTATTAATCAAAAAGATTTGATACAACATCCGAATTCACTGCAAAAATGAGCTGAGCGATAGGTTTTACGGTTGTTGAAATTGTTCATGATGAGAATGACGATGACGACGATGATGACGATGACGACGACGAGGAGGAGAACAACGACGATAACAATGACGATGATGATGATGATGATGACACTGATCATGATGATCACGACGATGACGACCATAACGATGTTGTTGGTGATAGTGATGATAATGCTGCTGCTGTTGCTGATGACGATGCTGCTGCTGATGATGCGGTGGAGGCGGAGGAGCAGGACGAGGACGAGGACGAGGGCGACGACGACGACGACGCAGTGATGATGATGATGATGATGATGATGATGATGATGATGATGATGATGATGATGATGATGATGATGATGATGATGATGATGATGATGATGATGATGATGATGATGATGATGATGATGACGATGATGATGACGATATGATGATGATGATGATGATGATGATGATGATGATGATGATGATAATGATGATGATGATAATGATGAGATGATGATTATGTTGATGATGATGATCATGATAACGTTGATAACGATGATGTTGATGAAAATAACGATACTGTAAGTAGTAAATTAACTCATTAATTGTTATTATAATACACAAGCACATGCTAATGGATCTGTATCCGCAAGGCGGTAAAATGAAAACTCACTTGGTATAAATATGAAAATTGAATCAAAATATCATAATGCGGAGTGTTAAAATGTGTTCAAATCTAGCGAAATTGTTGCAGTACTTTTCTACCGAAACCAATGCTTAGCCCAGTTATTTTAAAAATAATTTCAAAATACCACGATACACGTCAATTGGCTAACAAATACATTTGTATGTTTAACCTCACTCAAAAACAGTATTTATTGAAGACAGGGCGTCAACAATGTCCGAGTTTCTTCAACGTAGCTTAAGTACCTAAAGTACCTTTCCGTTTGATTTATCGCAGGATCCTGGGTCCGCACCCACAGTCTTTTAAAGTGTCTGCATTAAAAAAGATAATAATTGTTGTTTGTAATAATCTTTGACAGCTCATAAAAACATGTAAATCCTCAATTCGTAGAGTTTCAGTATGATTTCATTTATTTAAAAAATAAAGACGGCTAACATATTTTATACACACATATATTAGTAGCTATACGCCATATAACATAGGACATAATGTATATTATAAATCAAAGCGCTGAAGGCACTTTAGTTGTTCGCTGTTGTCGTCCTTGATTAGCTTGTTCGCATTGCATATGCTTATCATTGTGCACAGGCTAATCTTATTTGACGTGCATTAAGCCTCGTTTTCCATGAAAGCAGCCAATATGTGCATATTTTAATGATAAACACTAGACTGGCCAATGGCGTTTACAAGCTGGTATATACATTTACTGCTAGAGCAGAATCATTTGTCGTCTGCTGCAGACAGGCAGTGGTAATCGTTCCTAGCAGAGTGAGTTGTGGTTCTTGCCGTACTTAAGTCTTCTAAGCACCTACTGATTTGCATTTATTACCCATTCTCTTGAAACGCCGACTAATAAAGTGCGATAAACCGCCTTTAAGCACTTGGCACATTAACAAATAAGAACATTCCACACCTAACCGAGAACCGACGTCTTTAATCGCGAAACTATTACCAGAAATTGAATACCGCCAGAAACAACAATGAGCTCACTTCGATTAAATATAAATACACTATATTCATTGCGTCCTAAGCAATCTAACATATCAACCGAAAATACCAGCGAATACAGTATTATATATGACATCGATCTTATATATCGCCTCAGACATGCGAGAGCGCCACGATGAGTGAAGAGTGTGTGTATCAGAGTTTGTTTACAGGTCCTACTGGCCTCTTCACGAGATTTGTGTAGCCCGACCGGAATGATGAATGAAATGGATGTAGTAACAGTTATATGAACACGATATATCCGTACCAATATCCATGTGAGCATATACTAATAATAATTAATTTTTTAATCGCCATAAGCTTGAAAATAAACGTAAATAGATACAACAAAGACCAATTCGGAGACTTTAAAAAATTTAAATTACCTCCCCTGCAATAGAAATATATATGGAGACTCGCATTCTATGGAATATCAAAATCTCAATATATCTTTCTCCGAAATTTTTTTCTGGTAAAAATCATCTTAAATTTAGCTGTATATTCGTATGTAATTAATTAAACAAGAGTTATAAAAGGCATTGCAAAAAATATCGCGTTTTACTTGAATAAGTTACCTCCCTTAAGCCTATCGGAATATCAAAAATACGTATATAAACAAAACGCGTTCCTTGCATAAGTGATAATAAAGCGCGTGCCCGTGCCACTCGTCCTCCAAATACTTACTAAATATAGTTCAACGTATCTACAATCATTGCGACTAACTCATACCTCAGTAAATAAGTAACCAGGATAAATATACGTTTAGGTAATTAAGATATAAAACATACATATAAAAATTTACATGTTCCCTGTCTGCCGAACCCGATCCATGGACTATAGCCACAAGAGGTTTCTATGTACCTATGTAGCCGGATTGCGCCCTCAGAGCGCCCAACACCGACACAGATCACGCTACTCTCCGGTCAAACACAATACTGCATAGGACTGCTGCCTTTGTCACCATATTATCAGAATCATTAACGTGCAAAATGGAAACTTTCAACTGTCCTTTCACTTCATACATAAGCCATTGCCGATTTTCAATGATCGCTTATTTCCGAGAGATGCATTTTATTTTTTTCAAACTTCGAATTTTGATATATGTTTAACTTATTCATTTAGATTACATTATTTTCACTATAAATATTGACTTTGATCCAATTATCATCTGAAAAATACGATTTCGCGATTTCTTCAAAGATCGAGCGAGCCTTTTTACCTGTTTACTTATATATATCTAATTTAAGGTTACACAGATGTAAAGTTGTCGTGGCCGAGTGGGTAAGGCGATGATGAAATTGAAATCTTTTGGGATTTTCCCGCGCAGGTTCGATTCCTGCCGACATCGCATACTTTTTGCGACGCGTTTTATTTCTTTTCTAACGTAATTTGATTTAATATAGCACATAAGCTATGTTTATTGTTAAATATGTTGAAAATTTATGCACATCCTTCAATTTTAAATTTAAAACAACGTTATGGCTAAATTGATTAATTTACTGCTGAAAATACGAATGATGCATGTTGCATTTTTATTTTTATTTCAAAAAGTAAACGGTAAATCTGTCCATTGTTTGGTATTTTGCTGTATATAGTGTTTCTATAAAAACTTAATTTAAAATATAACTTAAATGATACTATTTTGAATTTTATGACACTTTGTTTTTAACCGACCCCAATTTTTACTTGGCTGAAATCACTTACATTTCATGGCGCTATTCCATAGATTAAAATTTGTAAAAATAAATGTCTGTAAAAGAATACTTATTTCATCTTGTTTAAACTTTAAACACCTTTACTGCATCTGTACACACCAACTGCATGCCCATATTTGGAAATTTGAATGAATTATGGAACTTTTATATACCCCAGGGGTGAAAATAAACTGGACAAAAGCCGAGCGTGAGGGTGGTTTTGAAAAATCGGTTTATTTTTTTTAAGCATGGAAAGCTACCTACAAATTTGCATGTAGTTTAGTGAAATGATGCTGATTAGGAAAATAATTAATTAAATTATATTTGGATATGTGCCCATTAGAGGTGCGCAAGCTTAAAAAGGTAGAATTACCGAAATTCCCGTTCTTACACGTTGTAGCATGGATCGGGTATTGAACACGATACACGTGTGTATTAGCACCCTACTGTAGTCCCGGCGGGGTTATCAACTGCACCAATACACCGGTAAGCAACCAGGGGAATATCATATGAAAAAAGAACTATCATGCATGTTTGATTTGTTAAAGTGTGTCACAAAATTTCCCTAACTGCCGATGTCGGCTATAATTTCGGTATAAACATGCAAAGAAATTAACATATATATAATGTTAATGCCGATATGTTATTGGACATTTTGTATGTCAAATGTTCATTATTTGTATTAAAATTAAGACGATTTGTATTGAACACGATACACGTGTGTATTAGCACCCTACTGTAGTCCCGGCGGGGTTATCAACTGCACCAATACACCGGTAAGCAACCAGGGGAATATCATATGAAAAAAGAACTATCATGCATGTTTGATGTGTTAAAGTGTGTCACTAAATTTCCCTAACTGCCGATGTCGGCTATAATTTCGGTATAAACATGCACAGAAATTAACATATATATAATGTTATTGCCGGTATGTTATTGGACATTGTGTATGTCAAATGTTCATTATTTGTATTAAAATTAAGACGATGCTTATTTGCCAGAAAGCGTTTATTTCAAATTCAAAACAAGCAATAATCATACATAATACCAAAATATAAAACTAACAAAATGACAACACTCTCGCTTAACGCAACGTTCAGAAGCACGCGCACTTAACAAATTATTGCAACTAATGCAAGCTGTATTTAATATGTGACTACTTGCTATACAACCAGTATCATGCGAAAATTGATCTTATTTAACTGTGGTTCCCTCTTTGAATTTATGTTGCCTGTCGACTTTTAGAATAATGTGTCAGTAAGAAATGTATTGCTTGCTCTACAACCAGCATCATGCGAAAATGGATCTTATTTAATTGTAAATCCCTCTTTGAACTTAAGTTGTCAGTCGACTTTTAGAATAATGTGTCAGTAATAAATGTTTTTCTTCAGTTTCACATGTTTTTTTAAGAAAATTTAGTGAAAGATGCAAATGTGTCTTATTTATTTTTTTCTGTGTCTTCAATGTATCTTATTTATATGTGACTGCGTGCTTATTTTTTTTTCAAGAAATGAAAGATGCAAATGTGTCTTATTTTAATTGTATCCATGTCTTAAATGTGGCTTATTTATATAAGATAAAATGATATACTGCCAGTGTCATGCAAAAAAGGATCTAATTTCTTAATATCCACATTCACGCTTTGTTCTTTATTAGCACCGTCTTTAATTAGGCTATCTATTTAAAGTACAGATTACTGTGAACTTAATAATTGTGCAACGGTGATGTTGATCCATTATCGTTGTTAATTTAAAATGTAGACAACAAGTTAGCAATTAATGAAATCAGTTATTTTGGAAGTAAATCTAATTTTTTCTGTACAGTAGCCAGGTGGATGTGTATTGAGCGGATAAGATAGGGATCACCACAACAAGTTTCTAATACACAGTATAGACTTCCCCTATTATTATTAATTACCTGATTGGAATAAATAAAGTGTTAAAGATCATTTCATGTGAAAAGCAGGATTTCTGACATAATTTCAATCGTTTTGCTTTTATACACAATTTCATGGAACAATGAATATATTGGCGCGATGGAACACAATTTATAAATCAAGCTGACAGTATAGTATCATTTTTTAATTATGTGTAATTTAATTCGCATCTCTCCTTAACTCGTTCAATGACACGTGAACTTATATCAATTATAAAACATCACGTGCATCATTAAATATTTTTTTTTAATTATGAAAACATATATGTTCTACATGGTTTTGTTTAGTTTTTTTTCTCAACCAGAGAGACATTATAAAACATTGTTATATATAAAGCGCTTACTTTTCTACATTACATAAGATATATCGATTTTTTTGTTAAGTTTACGTGCTTGACATATTTATAAAAAGGCAGTGTTTATTTTTGTAATAAATCGAAAATTGACATTTAATTTGATGCAATCCACATTGTTTAGCGGCCAAGCGCAGTATTCCGCTCTCGGCGGCCGATGGTGTATTGCAATATATACAATGAAAAGCTGGGTTTCTGACATAATTTCAATCGTTTTGTTGACGCGGAAGTGCTTTTTGGTGGCCAAAAATACTATTGTTCCCTTTATTTAAACCTAAATCAGTATTTTTTTTACACTTGAAGGTTTGTACAGCGGGGATTTCGGTGCCGGCGCGGGTTTATGTGCTTGTTAAGAATTACCGAAATCCCCGCTAAGAGGCAACATATTATCCTGATTTATGCTTTGATTAAACATTGATAACTAAATTGCAAAAGTGTATAGCTTATTGTAAATAAGGTAGTACGATATCATTTGTTTCATCAGATTTGTTTAGAAAATACTTTCTGAAGACTTATTATTACTATGCCATGTTATATTTACATATACTTTTGTGTAACCAATGTTTTAAATGTACATTTTACCTTTTTTACATTCGTTTACACATTTTTCACATTAATAAACTATTTAATAATGGAAAAAATATTCTGATAAGAGTGTTTAAATGATTAACACTAATATGATTGTGTACAAATCAACATTAATGCAAAGCCAAAACCCAAACATAATGACATATAGACCCTTTAAGGCGTAATATGGGGGATTGGCGTAAACATGGGTGATTTCGGCTCTGGGCGTACGAATGTAGCATAACCGAAATCCCCGCTAATTATTTTCCAAAAGAAGTAACCGAATGGGAGATAATACATGTCACTGGTTGCTAATGAAAAAAAACACTATAATAATTTGTTGACACTTGAAGGTTTGTACAGCAGTATTTCGGTACCGGCGCGCGTTTAAGTTCTAGTGTAGAATTACCGAAATCCCCACTGAGAGGCAACTTAATGCTGTCAAGAGTGCTTAATAATTAAAATTAATATCATTTTTTTGCACCTTAACATTCATGTGAAGTCAAAAACCATTCATACCGATGACCTATTGACCCTTTAAGGCGTAAATATGGGGATTTCGGTACTAGGCGGGCGAATGTAGAATTACCGAAATCCCCTTTTCATCATCGCACATTAGTGTAAAATAAATTTTAACACAATATATGTAGGGAAACTCATATGATTCGCGTAATGTGAAAATGATTATTATGCTATAATTCGACCACGAAACTTGACGTGACTTAATACCGGACATTATGGAATGGAGCTACGCTTGCCGTATTTGACATAAGACCCATTTTCGCAAATTATCTTATCAATGCTTATATGAATTTGATTGCTATAATCTTATGCGTATTCGACACGGAATTATTGTCAAGGTTTTTCATTTTGTCAATATTTATCATAGCAGGGGACATTGCTGACATCAATATGGATACTGTTTTCATTTTTCTGTCGAGAAATGATATGACTTATTATCAAGATTATTTTATAGTACGGTAGCGTTCTCTTCACAAGTGAGATTTATTTGTACTGGTAAATTGCTCTTATACTCACCATTCGGACTCGACGATCGGCTCGAATAAAAATGTTAGTCGCTTAAAAGTACAAATTCATCATATTGAGCACGATTATTATTATTATATTATTATTATTATTATTATTATTATATTATTATTATTATTATTATTATTATAATTATTATTATTATATAGCTTTTAGAAACTTATACCTTAAAAAAATCCCATTGGATAAAAAAATCCCATGGGAAAAAAATCCCATGGGACAAAAAAATCCCATGGGAAAAAAATCCCATGGGATTTTTTATTATTTTAAAACACGATATAACGCGTTGAAATCGCGAGAAATGCTCATCATTTGTTAAAGGTAGTGTTTCTGAAGGTTACATGAATAATCTCTAAAAATCAGAAAAAATCCCATGGGATTTTTTTTCCCATAAAAAAATGGGATTTTTTTCTATCAAAGTAAATTGAACGAAAATAAGCACAAATGCTTTAACAATGCTTAAATCGATAACTAAGCACAAACGAACGTGTTTTATGTTTTTGAAAATCCCATGGGATTTTTTCTCCATAAAAAAAGCTGGAGAAAAATCCCATGGGGAAGAAACCAAAAATTCCCATGGGATAATGAAAAATCCCATGGGATATTACAAAAAATCCATGGGAACCCCACTTTGCAAATAAAGTCATAGTGAAGAAAACGCATTTAACAAGCAAAAATAACCAATTATTAATCACAAGTTAGACTTTTATCTTATACTTTATCACAAATAAGCAAACCTTCAAGAAAAAGGGTACTTAAGTTTGCGAAATTTCGGTTTTCGCAAAGTTTTTCCGGTGGCCGTTTTTACGAATAAATCGCTTACTATTAACTAGAATTTGTGAACAGCGTCAGCTATTTTGATATTGGTTATGTTGTCAAGCATGTTGGGTCCAAATAGAATAGTTTCAATGCAGGGGACGGAATAAACGGAAATTGTGTTAGAAGTTCGCCGCGAGCATGTGCATAATGGGTGCATTCGAGAAAATAATGTGACGTCGTTTCCTGACACATAACGGGGATGTAACAATATTACGTCTGAAAAGATGGTCGTTTAAGGCGCTACACTTTGTACGTAAGCGCGTGTGTAACATTTGAGAGCGTCTTTCACCCGTACGAGAATATGTGATTTTTAATCGGTCGAATAATGTTAATTAGCCTTTTGAAGGAATGGATCAACTCAGCGATCTTTGGCGTCGTCGGGAGATTATTCTATTCGGATACAGTGGACGGTAAAAACGAATTTGAATACAGTGACGTTCTCACTTGAATTGTCTGGAAATTTGACGAATTTCTTAATGAGTGATTGCAACTCGATCCAACTTTTGCGGGAAGAAGGGACTGTAAGTAATTCGGAACATGTTTGATTTCTTTTTATACAATATATTAGTTTATGTTTACGTTTTCGTTAACTGACAGTTTCCCATGCTAATTCATTAAAAGCTTTCTAATGAGACTAGACGTGTGAATCCGGCTGTTATTTGCGCGGCTTAAGTTTGTATTTTCTCTACTTCATCTTTTTCGTATTGCGTACAATTGCCAAACACAGCGTCTGGGTACTCATGATTGGTTTAATAAACGAAAAATATATTTTCTCGAGCGTTTTTCTATCAAGATTATTTAATCTACATCGTATATTAACTCGCATTCATGCCTTGTCCTTTATAAAGGATATATGCGCACGCCATGTACAGTCATTTGACAAAAAAACTCATAAATGTTTATGGACATCAACATTGGAATAGTAATGTTCTGCATGGTCAATGGTGATGATTGGGTTTATTTATTTTGCGAGAAATAATCATTGAATCGGATTTTGAATGGTTAAAACCAACCATCCGTTTGTTAGCCCAGCTAGAAATTTTATCAATATCTGGTTGCAACGGCTGCAGTTTCGTTAGGCGAATTAACGACCATGAAAAACTGGTATCATCATCGAACAGATGTATGTGTGTGCATTTGTGTCAACAATAATGTCATTGATATATACATAATTGGTCCTTAAATAGAACCTTGAGGGACTCCGGCGAGAATTTCAATAGGGATTGATCCGGACGATCCCGGTAAGATAACTTTTCTTTACGATCAGAAAGATAATTAGACAAAAACGATAACAGTTTTTTCTCGAATGCCTGCTTATTGCAGTTCACATAAAAGACCTTTGTGCCATACTTTATCAAAAGCTTTACTTATATCGACCAATACACTCTGACCTCAAGGCCATTGTCTAGTGCTTCGCAAAATATGTCGCAAATATATGTCAGCTGATTGACAGTGGTTGACAGTGGAGTCACAAGGCAAAAAAGCCAGATTGAGTGGGTGCAAAAATGAATTTGCACTCAGAAAATTAAAATGTATTAATGCAATATCCTTTAAATACCTTCTCAGTGGTATTTAACAGTGATATGGGTCGATAATTTGACGCTTAGGATGGATCGCCTGTTTTTGTAAACTGGGCACACATTTGCAAATTTCAACAAGAAGGCATTTTTGCAGTTATCAGTGTTCGACACTAACGGGAGTCCGCAGTCCGAGACTCCTTAAATGACTCCGACTCCTTGTTTTGTGCCAAGGAAGTCCGGTGGACTCCTTCAAAATAATATTTTAATTATAAACAAATACCTTCGTTTACTTATTCGTTCGCAACATCAGAATGCTTGCACAAAGGACATCTTATTAGGAATAGTCATAGTCGAACACTGTCTATACAAACTTTTTAGTTGCATTTGTTTATGGTCAAATAAAATATGTAATAATTTAATATTCACCTTGTACATACTGCAGAAGAAAGTTTTTAATACCAAGTCATTACCGCAGATTTCACCACTGCGTGAGAACCGTAAGAGTTTCTTATGAACAAGGAGATTATAGACAGCTGGTCTAGTGATAGTGCGAAGTGTCAATCAAAGTGAAATTTCTGACCCGGCCCCACCCAAACCATCATAACTTTTGACCCAGTGGTCAGATCAAATGCAAAAACAGCAGGGTCGCACATATGCTCATAGTTACCATGTGTTGAAAGTTTCAGGTACAACATAATAATAACCTCCAATAATACAAAATGGGCAAGAAACGCTGTCATGATACGCCTGTTGCGATTGACCATGAGGACATATTGCGACGGGTACGTTGTTAAGATTTGATTTCATTGTTTGCTGCAGAACTGCTGCAAATTGAGAATTAAGATATCAGAGAGATTAGAAGATGCAAGGAAAAGAAGCAAATTGTGAAATAAGATAATATGTTTGGTATCATTATTATGATTCGTGAGGTTATGTTGGTGTATAAAAAAAAATTATAATGGCCTAGGATCACAGATAACTAAACTCAGTATAAAAAAGACAAAAGAAAGGCCGTCAAAGCTCAAAAGATATGTTTTGGTATACAACATGATTGCAGACAACATTGTCTTTACTTTTATATTATGTTCTGATATATTGACTATTTTACTGAAGTCTAGCCTTAAACAAAAGGAATCAAAATTAATGAAATATAATATAAATTTTCACAATTTGACGATGGCTCTTCTTTAATCCTTGATTGTTTTGCTGCAATCTCTTCGTGAAACTGTAGATGCTTTGTCATACTGGGCATACTATCCAGGTTTATAATTATTTGGTCGAGAGGTGAGCGGTTCGGCTAGCTCCCAAACCGGTTTAAAACCGCTTTGCTTTGCACTGACCTTTTTGAAAAGATGATATCCGTTTTGATAAGTTTGTATTTATATGGGTTCTGTTATTCAAGTAGTAGATAAACAATACTTAATATTTAATGTAGTTTCTGGAACAAATTATTTTCTATATTTGACAACAACTACAAAAGTTGTATTTGTATTGTATGGATGCATTCGAACGTATTTTAAATATTAAATAATGTCTTATATGTGTGTTCAGCAGCTGTAAGCAGTAGACACCAGATGGACAGGTTTAGTTTCATTTGAAGAACTTTTGAATGAACAGTGATTAGCAATAACGAGCAAACGGAAACGCAAACACACTGATTTATATTAGTGTATACAATGAATTCAACCAATGTTCCAACTGAAATTAACCTCTCTTGCCCCGACAGTTAATTCACGTAGAATACTCGCTTAAAAATCATCGCATCTACAAACAATTGAAGCTCAAACATCACTTAATCAATTATTTCGAACCATGTATTGTTTCTGAATGAAATTATCTTCCCAACCATCAAACATGCTGCAACAGTCCCCTTCCTTCAACGACTAATTAACAGTGATTGACAACGTGTTTAAAACCAACTTTAGATGCTTCACATTTCTTATACATGTCGTTTTTATATGCTATAGATAACAAAATATTCTGTATAATGAAAGCTTTGAAAAACTTATTCCTAAATAATTTTAATATATTTTTCAATACACAATACAAACGCGACACTAGACACCTAAAGTGTTTGTATTCGAATAACGCGTCACATTTAGCATTTATTTTTTCCATAGTGTAACCTTTTATTTTAGCTCGATGCATTGAAAGTACTTACTACTTATTTGAAATGCTCTCGAGTCCGTTTCCTTGGCCTAGAACCACTTGGTGTCTTTGGGGGAAATCTAAAGAACGCTCCCACAGTGGGGACCGAACCCGTGACCCTCCCGGTCGCACGGCGGACACCATGTCCATTACACCACGACGACTATGTTTCCATTGCCTAGCGGCATTTTAATACAATCGATATGATCGCAAGTTGGTTTCTGATTAATTCTGGGTAAGTATGAGGTTCGAAATTTTCCGTCAAACGGGTTTGAATAGAGTACTTTTGATTGGCGTTATAAAACGGTTATCCTAGCCAGTGTTTATATGTTTTATTTTATAATTGGGTGTTATAATATAAAATGTGGATGAAACAATGATTCATCTTCTGCTTGAGTTTCTAGAGGTTCATTGTTCGC